>NC_060065.1:28174913-28467054 GCF_020283565.1 Trifolium pratense
ACTATTAGGAGTTTATTTCTCCTACTACTTAGCATCTACTATGGGAGTTTATTTCTCCCTTGTGTTGTTCCATGAGGCTAGTTGTGTTTTATTCCGCTGTTGCATTGCCTCTGATGCTACTTGACTATCTTGGAAGTATTGTTTATTATGTGTTACTTTCTTTCCTAGTTGTGTGATCATGTTGACTCGAAGGAAAGGTAATACTGTATCTCTCTATATACTGGTCTAATATTGTTTTAGCCAAAATTTGCCAAAGGGGGAGATTGTTGGGTTTTTGTATATTGGCTACATTTTGCAAAAACATATTTTAGCCAAGTGTTGAGACAAGTGTGCTGACCCCAAGTGTTGTGACAAATGTTGTGACACTTTGGAACAACACCTGACTCTGTTCTGCGCGCGCCAGCTGGATGTTATTATTTTCTACTCAATCTTTTGAAGATCTGTTTGAAGAATTATGTCAAGGTTTCTTACAGAGGAAGGCGCACGTGTTTAATGTGTTTCATGAGGCAGCTAAACCCTAGTTTTATTTTCCAAAAGAATTATATTTTTGGAAAATATATTTTTGCGGTTTCAAAAATATAACTATTGTTTTCAAAAATATATCACTGCTGCCGCAATTCTAGAAGCCCTAATTTTTCTTGAAGCCCAAGTCGTTCTACTACTATAAATACGAAGGCAAGCATATGGTTTCAAGCATCTAAAATCGAGTCTTACAAAGCGTGTGTTTTTAGGGATTTTAGAGTGTTAATTGTGAGCCTATCTTGTGTCTCATTGATGCAAGCTTAGGACCTGAGTGTTATTGAGTTGTAAGTGTGAACTTCTCCTAAGCTTTGAAGTACGGAGATTGTTCTATTGTGTTGTGTGGTTTACTCGCAAGCTTTTAAGCAAGAGTGAATCCTAGTTTGTAGGAGTGTGTCTCCAATCGTTGTAATCGTCTGAGTTGAATAGCAGCGCTGTCTGTGTTGCTAAGGTGGGAATTGGGACGGGGTCTCATATCTAGGAGTTCCTAGGTAGAAGGGTCATTGGGTAGTGATTGAGTGAGAAGTTGTAAACGGGTGAGTTTAGCTTCGAAGTAATACTGCTGATAGTGGACTTCATTCCTGGATTGGTATCCCCCAGAGTAGGCTTTAGGCTGAACTGGGTTAACAACTCTCGTGTGTTATTTACTTTACTGTTTGTATTGTTTTATGTTATTTGCTCTGTTTATAGACAAGTGTTGGCGCACTAGTAACAACATCTGTCTACAACAGACAAGTGTTGCTACACCTTGAGCAACACCTGTCCACTGTGTGCCAGGAATTTCATCTTTTATTACTATGTGTAACAAAATTCCCATGATTGGTCCTTAGGGGATTCTGATTTCTATTTCTCTTGAACAATGTGATTATCATATGATATGATCAATGAATTACGAAGTTAGTTTCTTCAATTATTCCTTGTGCTTAATGCTTTGCATGACTTGATCAATTATGTAATGATTTCAATTATTTGTTTTACTATGACGATAGGAATGAATGATCGATCTAGGAATGATTGATCAATTAACTTTCACTTAAGACATTTCGGATCATTAATTGAGATTAAAAGATTAAAGTTTGCAAACCTCAATTGATCATAGATTACCTAAGACATTGGGAATCGATGATCAAGGGAGAGAATTATGTTACCAAGACATTGGGCATAATCAATTTTGATTTAATCTAATCGTGAAACTAAATTGAGTAATTTGTAATCATACATGAAATTACCAAGAGAAGTAGTAATTAGATGAACCAAAAGGATCAATCGATTTTCTCCTATTGATTTTAATCTTAAGTTATTTCTAATTCTTGTGATCGAAATTTGAATCAACAAAATTACCACCATTTTTACATTTAAATTTATATGTTTAAATATGAATTCAATTCGTTTTTTAATTACAACAATGCCTGTGGAAAGAACGATTTTTATACTACTTGACGGCTATTTGTACACTTGCAAATTATTCATCAAGTTTTTGGCGCTGTTGCCGGGGATTGTTGATTGATTCAACAAGGCAATTGAACCATACTTAGTAATTTTTACTGTTTTAATTTTTGTTTCTTTTTATCATTTTCATGTTATTCTTGTATATTTAAAATTTTCTCTTCATGTCTTCTTTAATTTTCTTTGCTACTGAAAATTTTCTCTAAGTTTTGTAGCAATGAAATGGATTGATAACAGATTGGTTGATAACAAAGAAATAAATATCATTTATTATCAACTATGTTTACTATCTTATGAACAAGAGAGGTTGGATGCAAAGATTTCAAGAAGATTGAAGGTGAGAAGTGATTCTTGTGGGTCGCATCATCACAATGACAATTGTGAGGAGTCTTGTTTAAAGGACGAAGAACATCAAGGGATTAAGATTGATTTTAACTCTCAACTCGAAAAGATTTTGGATGAATTTTTTAGGTTAAATCAAGGTTCATTTGATGGATTTGAAGTTGATTGTCGTAATCTTGTTGAAAAGGCAAATGAGTGTGAGAAGTTGGCTGAGATGGAGATGAAACATCGTGCTATTGGAGAAGAAGAAAAATTGAAAACCAAGAAGAATGACATGAGAAGAGTGAACCATGGTGATCTCTATGTGACATTTGAGTTTCAACTAATGTTGTTTAAAGAGATAAATCAATTGTCAAAGAAGCATCAATCTTCTCAAAGGTGGGAGAGTGTCCATTCCAAAAACTTAGTTATTGGAAGATGGGAAAATTTGCTTCTCTATGCTAAGTTCATGGAATTCTTAACAAACAAGAGAAAGAAGAAATTAGTTATTGGAAGATGGGGCGAAATTTCTGTGCCTGGGGCGAAAATCTTCGTGCCTGTGGCGAAAATCTCATTTATTGGCCTCCGTTATAAAAGGAAATGGTAGATCTGATACCAGGGATCGAAAAATAGCATCGGAAACATCAATTTTGAGAACTTTTGAAGATCAAGGAGCTTGGAGACAAGGATTTGAAGGTGGAAACACATCAAGTTCATCTTGTAATCATGCTTTCTTTAATTTCTTTGATTGTAATGTCTTTTATTACTATGTGTAACAAAATTCCCATGATTGGTCCTTAGGGGATTCTGATTTCTATTTCTCTTGAACAATGTGATTATCATATGATATGATCAATGAATTACGAAGTTAGTTTCTTCAATTATTCCTTGTGCTTAATGCTTTGCATGACTTGATCAATTATGTAATGATTTCAATTATTTGTTTTACTATGACGATAGGAATGAATGATCGATCTAGGAATGATTGATCAATTAACTTTCACTTAAGACATTTCGGATCGTTAATTGAGATTAAAAGATTAAAGTTTGTAAACCTCAATTGATCATAGATTACCTAAGACATTAGGAATCGATGATCAAGGGAGAGGATTATGTTACCAAGACATTGGGCATAATCAATTTTGATTTAATCTAATCGTGAAACTAAATTGAGTAATTTGTAATCATACATGAAATTACCAAGAGAAGTAGTAATTAGATGAACCTAAAGGATCAATCGCTTTTCTCCTATTGATTTTAATCTTAAGTTATTTCTAATTCTTGTGATCGAAATTTGAATCAACAAATTTCCCCCCATTTTTACATTTAAATTTATATGTTTAAATATGAATTCAATTCGTTTTTGAATTACAACAATCCCTGTGGAAAGAACGATTTTTATACTACTTGACGGCTATTTGTATACTTGCAAATTATTCATCAAGCGGTGTAACGTTACTCAAATGTTACACCGGTGTAATTTGATCCCTCCCCATATATATATTAAAAAAAATTAGCATAAAATTTTAGAAAAATTTTGATTTCATGAATAAAAAATAATAAATCACAAAACAACATGCAAATACAAATTCCAGCCTAAATTGCAAAGATAATTAGGGTTAACCTAATTGCAAATTATAACCCTTAGATATAAGAAAGATATTAGAAATTGTGATCAATTATGCCGTTCAAAATTTATTAAAAAACATGGTTAACAATTTGAGTTCCTAAATTTAATCACAATTGAAGCACATGTTCTAGTGGTTTGAAGACTTTATTGCAAGCAAATGATGCGGGTTTGATTCCTTTCTATTTTCCTTCAATATTTTTTTTTTTATTTTATTTTCCTTTTCATTCTAATTGTGACTATAAATATGTGCTAAAGTGATACTAAATACATAATTCCAATCTCAAAAAAAATAAAATCAAGTTAATTAAAATTCAAAATATTTTCTATTTGGGTATGAACAAATTAATTGACATACAAAATCTTTCCTATTTGGGTATGAACAAATTAATTCCGCAAGATTTATTTTCAATTTTAAAATTTCGATAAGGTTAATACATGGATGACGTAATTTTAATCACAATTGATTTGCATGCCATAGTGGTTGAAAGACTTAA
Source organism: Trifolium pratense (assembly GCF_020283565.1). Taxonomy (NCBI): domain Eukaryota; kingdom Viridiplantae; phylum Streptophyta; class Magnoliopsida; order Fabales; family Fabaceae; genus Trifolium; species Trifolium pratense. The sequence continues at coordinate 28,179,324 of NC_060065.1, forward strand.
TTTAGAGCAAGTGATCCCGGATTTGAATCTCATGTAAGACACATTTCTCTTTTTTTAGTAAATTAGATAGTGAATAAATTCCCTCCAAAACTGCATATGCAAATTAGGGTTAACCTAGTTGCATATTATAACCATTACTAGAACATCGACCCGTGCGATGCACGGGTCTGATTAGCTGTAAGATATATAATGATTAAATAAGATATGATAATTACAATAATTTAAGGTATATGAAAAAAGTTGAGTAACATTAAACGATGGTTCAATATTAATTTTGGATAAATATTCATACAAAGAAAATTATGTTATATTATGGAAGACTTCCTTATAGACCACATTCGAAGTCTTAGTCGTATCTTCATCGTCGTCATCAATGATCAATATTTTTAATCCTTTTATAGAAGTAACTCTTGAAATTGCAACATACAACTAACCATGTGAAAACACTGGCGGCGGAAGATATATATCCCAACATGCTTTAAAGATTATCCCCGACTCTTATTAATAGTCATCGCAAAAGAAATCATTATAGGAAATTGTCTCCGTTGAAATTTAAAAGGAATTCTCACGTCAGATGGTGTCAAAGAAAATCTAGGTATGAAAACTTGATCACCAATATTACTTCCTGAAATAATTTTTCCTTCAAGAGCACGTTTTTCCAATCTCGTAATAATAATTCTTGTTCCATTGCATAATCCCAATTTTTGATTCAAATTCCTTAATAGCATAACTGGAACTCCAACTTTAAGTCTCAACATGTGATTTGGAAGTCCCGACGTAGAAATCATGTTCAAAAATTCGGGAGTATGAACATCATCCATTGTTTGACCTTCTACATTTTGTGAGTGGAGTATCATAACTCAAATATGTTTTTTCATCACCGAGAATTAAATCCAACATATAATCATTTATTGTGTCGACTATTGAATTTTTAGGAGCTAGTATAACTCTATTTTGGAAATACGTTATATCGTTCATGTTTTGTAAAAGTTGGGGGTAGGTGCTTTCAACGATAGAAGCAAGAGGATCACCTGAATTTGGAGTCAATAAATCTGATGGAATGTCAAGTTCTAAATCATCGTCATTGTCATCTCCATTTTCTCCATCACCAACACCCAAAACCCATTCAGAAAACAATCTTCTTTGTTCAACGTCTGCACTTGAAGCACCGCCGAGAAGCCTCGTGTTTTTATTCAATGTTAAAACTTCACAAAAATTCCAAAGAACCGAAGAATTAATAGTAGCATGAAAAACTTCTGGCCTTGTACCTTTGGGTATTACTGGTATAGAATTTGTCTAAAATCTCCGCCAAAAACAACAATTTTTCCACCGAAGGGAATATGTTTATTTTTTTCATCAACAGACTTGAGAATATCTTTTAAAGTTCGACCAACAGCGTCGAAACAGTGTTTGTGCATCATTGGTGCTTCATCCCATATAATGAGCTTTGCTTTTTGTATTAATAGTGCCAAAGGACTTTTAGAAACTATGGTACATGTTGAAAACTCGTCAACATTTAGAGGAATACAAAACCTTGAATGTGTTGTTCTACCGCCAGGTATAAGCAATGCAGCGATCCCACTTAAGACAACTGTTAAAACTATCTCACCTTTTGAGCATAATGCGACTGACATGGCGCTCCAAATAAATGTCTTCCCTGTACCACCATAACCATAAAGAAAAAAAACACCAGGTTTGTTTTCGTTAACTCTTGTCATGATTGTGTCATATATTTTACGTTGCTTTGAAGTCATAGCTGACATCAATCTAACATGTTCCTCAGCTAATGATTGTCTGTTATAATTCAATTCGTCATGTATTAAACTATTTAATGATGTGTCTGCTCTAAGCATTGGAGGATAATTTTTTAAACTCTTCCCACAACTACGTAACATCATCTCAATATCTGTTAGTGCATATTGTATCAATTGATCATCAATTAATATTAAATCTGCAATGTTAAAATCAAAATAATGAATGTGATTAGTGACATGACCATGGTTATGTTTGGTTGTATTGCAAAAAAAAAATTGATTTAGCAGAATTGAGTTTGATAGATTTGATTTTGGTTAAAAGTGAGTTAAACAAAATTGATTTATGTTTGAATATATTAACGTAAAAATAAAGGGTCTTTATAAAAAATATCAATTCTTTTTCCATTTTTTTTTTGACAAAATTCTTTTTCCAATTTTAAAAAACTTCAATTTAATAAACTGCATAATAAACTCCAATTACATGAGACATTGAAATGTGAAAGATGTTTTTTTTTTTTAATAGATTTCAATATTGTTGAAGGTATTATAGTATGAGAATATATATATAACTTTCCAAATCACACGTGATAATAACTTTCCAAATCTCACATGATAATTATTCTCTAAATTTATGATTCGGTAGAAAAAAAATCATTGATCAGGAAAGACATAAAAATATTTTGTGATGAATAATATAGTCAACAATAATTTTGATATGACATACTTTTAAAATTGATGGTGCTTATCCATTATTGCACATAATTTTAATCACAATTGGTATACTTGACATAGTGGTTGGAAATATTGTCTTGCACTGAAGGGTCGAGGGTTCGAATCCAAGTCAAGACAAAATTGTATTATTTTTTAATAAAAATTGCAAGATAAAATGGAGGGAAAACAGGGAAAACAAATTAGGGTTTAGAGTTTGCTTGTGTATACAAGCTTATAATATAAACTTGTGTTTTTATTCAATGTTAAAACTTCACAAAAATTCCAAAGAACCGAAGAATTAATAGTAGCATGAAAAACTTCTGGCCTTGTACCTTTGGGTATTACTGGTATAGAATTTGTCTAAAATCTCCGCCAAAAACAACAATTTTTCCACCGAAGGGAATATGTTTATTTTTTTCATCAACAGACTTGAGAATATCTTTTAAAGTTCGACCAACAGCGTCGAAACAGTGTTTGTGCATCATTGGTGCTTCATCCCATATAATGAGCTTTGCTTTTTGTATTAATAGTGCCAAAGGACTTTTAGAAACTATGGTACATGTTGAAAACTCGTCAACATTTAGAGGAATACAAAACCTTGAATGTGTTGTTCTACCGCCAGGTATAAGCAATGCAGCGATCCCACTTAAGACAACTGTTAAAACTATCTCACCTTTTGAGCGTAATGCGACTGAGATGGCGCTCCAAATAAATGTCTTCCCTGTACCACCATAACCATAAAGAAAAAAAACACCAGGTTTGTTTTCGTTAACTCTTGCCATGATTGTGTCATATATTTTACGTTGCTTTGAAGTCATAGCTGACATCAATCTAACATGTTCCTCAGCTAATGATTGTCTGTTATAATTCAATTCGTCATGTATTAAACTATTTAATGATGTGTCTGCTCTAAGCATTGGAGGATAATTTTTTAAACTCTTCCCACAACTACGTAACATCATCTCAATATCTGTTAGTGCATATTGTATCAATTGATCATCAATTAATATTAAATCTGCAATGTTAAAATCAAAATAATGAATGTGATTAGTGACATGACCATGGTTATGTTTGGTTGTATTGCAAAAAAAAAATTGATTTAGCAGAATTGAGTTTGATAGATTTGATTTTGGTTAAAAGTGAGTTAAACAAAATTGATTTATGTTTGAATATATTAACGTAAAAATAAAGGGTATTTATAAAAAATATCAATTCTTTTTCCATTTTTTTTTTGACAAAATTCTTTTTCCAATTTTAAAAAACTTCAATTTAATAAACTCCAATTACATGAGACATTGAAATGTGAAAGATGTTTTTTTTTTTAATAGATTTCAATATTGTTGAAGGTATTATAGTATGAGAATATATATATAACTTTCCAAATCTCACATGATAATTATTCTCTAAATTTATGATTCGGTAGAAAAAAAATCATTGATCAGGAAAGACATAAAAATATTTTGTGATGAATAATATAGTCAACAATAATTTTGATATGACATACTTTTAAAATTGATGGTGCTTATCCATTATTGCACATAATTTTAATCACAATTGGTATACTTGACATAGTGGTTGGAAATATTGTCTTGCACTGAAGGGTCGAGGGTTCGAATCCAAGTCAAGACAAAATTGTATTATTTTTTAATAAAAATTGCAAGATAAAATGGAGGGAAAACAGGGAAAACAAATTAGGGTTTAGAGTTTGCTTGTGTATACAAGCTTATAATATAAAATGTATACAAGCTTATAATATAAAAGATATACTAGAACATCGACCCGTGCGGTGCACGAGTCTAATTAGCTGTAAAATATATAATGATTAAATAAGATATGATAATTCCAATAATGTAAGGTATATGAAAAAAGTTGAGTAACATTAAATGATAGTTCAACAATAATTTTGGATAAATATTCATACAAAGAAAATTATGTTATATTACGGAAGACTTCCTTATAGACCACATTCGAAGTCTTAGTCGTATCTTCACCGTCGTCATCGATGATCAATATTTTTAATCCTTTTCTAGAAGTAACTCTTGAAATTGCAAGATACAACTGACCATGTGAAAACACTGGCGACGAAAGATATATCCCAACATGCTTTAAAGATTGTCCCTGACTCTTATTAATAGTCCTCAAAAGAAATCATTATAGGAAATTGTCTCCGTTGAAATTTAAAAGGAATTCTCACCTCAGATGATGTCAGAGAAAATCTAGGTATGAAAACCTGATCACCAATATTACTTCATGAAATAATTTTTCCTTCAAGAGCACGTTTTCCCAATCTCATAATAATAAGTCTTGTTCCATTGCATAATCATAATTTTTTATTCAAATTTCTTAATAGTGTAACGACCCAATTTTCAAATTATTAATTTTTATGTGTTAAAACATTTTATTAACGTAGAATTTTAATTAAGTTAATAACTTGAGTTATTTACCGAGTACTTTAGTTATTAAGCGAGTAGTGAGAGATAACGTGTTATTGGGCCAAGCCAACTGGGCTTGAGGCCCAATGGGCCTTGTGTGTGTGTGGGGTGCCATATGGCCATGAGTGGGAGAGAAATTCATTATTCTCTTTTGTTCTTGTGAGTTCTTGAGAGAAGGGAGAGCTTGGGAGCTAGGGCAAGAAGAAGAGCTAGAGATTCAAGATCTTTTCATCGAGTTTTCTTCGAATCCAGGTATGAGAGTAGGTTCCATAATCGTGGGTGACCCGAGGAAGGGGAGAATGTCGATTTCTCCTCACCCGAACTTTCTTCACCCCATTTTCGTTTTAGCTTAGAACGGATTTTCTTGATGGAAATCGTTCCTAAGGTTCTTAATATGTTTAACATGCTTTTAACATGATTAATGAACGGATTTAAGGGTTAAAAACGAGTTTTATAAGAGATTAAACTCAAGAACTTTGTGTTCTTGAGAGTTTTGATGAAAAAGTGTTCAATCTTTACTTTTTCGATGTTTATGATGTAGATCTGATAAATGAACTGTCCTTTTGTGTTTATCTATGTTTGTTATGTTTGAATACAAACTCTTTTGGGATTTATAACATGAAAAATGGGATTTTTGGGTGATTTGGTGTAGAAAACGCAAGTTTTGAACTGTCCTGACAGGAGGCACTCGCTAGGCCTTCGCTCAGCGAACGTGTGGCGAACAGCTCGCCACGAGCAGGTGTCTTCCTGGCGTTGTTCGCTTAGGCTCGCTAAGCCTTCGCTCAGCGAATAGTTCGCTGATGTTCGCTGATGCTCGCTATGAGTTAGCATTTCTCTAGTAGCGTTCGCTGATGCTCGCTACCCTTCGCTTAGCGAACAGTACTGGACCTGCAACTTTTTGTTAATGTTTGTAAGTGTAATTAGGCACTTGTAACATGGTTTAATGATATTCTTACATGATTGTTGATGCATGTTGATGCTTATAATGCTCATTGCTAATCGTTAATTGATTGTTAATCATGTATGAAGTATAAATGAAGAATATTAAGGTTTTGTTAAATCTTAATGATGAAGTATGTTGGATAGTGTTCCATATAGTAAATGAAGAGCTTTATGCTATATAATTGTGAGTGAATTCATGAAAAACATATACATGCATTCATGAATTAAATAGGATATTGGATATTCCAATAAAGAAGTATATCGGATTATATTTATCCGATAAAGAAGGATATTAGAGGTGAGATACTCTAATAAAGAAGATGGTACCACATGCATTAGAAATGTCTAGGGTGACATTCATGAAGTTGAAGCATTAGAGTCGCATTAGGCTATGTGTGCATTTTATGATAAATGATATGTGACACATGTTTGGCTAATTGTGGTATTTGATAATTGATAATTGATTGTGTGAGTATTCGATTATATGTGTTTATGTACTTATAATGGAATGATAGATGTTGATGAATATGTATAGATGTATGATATATGCATGAATATTGAGAAGTGTTTAAGTACCGTTTTACTTACACTTATATTTTGATTATGTGATCTAACTCTCATGCTTTGTGTTATGTGCTGGACCGTTGGGGGTTCAGATTCTCAGGTTGAGGATCCCGATCAGAGTTAGAGGATTGCTCGTGCTCGTGGTAGTGCGCTTTTTGGTGAGGAGTTTAGCTTAGACTACTCCTTAGATATATTTTGTATATCTTTTTGATGGGTTGTATAGAATTGCTCTGATTAGGTTTTACTGTGTCGGGTTATTCGAATTGAATTGTATTAAGCCCGTGATGGCATACTTAACTTTGCTAATCCTATCTTTTGTTGTAAACATAATATCCTTGTTGTTGATATGGCCTAGAGCCTAGGGATATTATGTGAACAATTATGTTGATTGTATGATATGCACTATGTTTAATTATTTGTTTTTAATTTCCGCTGTGCTAGCATGACGCGTTTATGCCGTGATTTCGTATTATAACATGTGACGCCTGAATTTTCTTAAGTGTTTTATTTATTTATATTTAACAAATTCTCGTTAAGGGGTTTGGGTGTTACAAATAGCATAACTGAAACTCCAACTTTAAGTCTCAACTTGTGATTTGGAAGTCCCGACGTAGAAATCGTGTTCAAAAATTTGGGAGTATGAACATCATCCACTGTTTGACCGTCTATATTTTGTGTGAGTGGAGTATCATAACTCAAATATGTTTTTTCTTCACCAGGAATTAAATCCAACATATAATCATTTATTGTGTCGACTATTGAATTTTTAGGAGCTAGTATAGCTCTATTTTGGAAATATGTTATATCGTTCATGTTTCGTAAAAGTTGGGGATAGGTGCTTTCAACGATAGAAGCAAGAGGATCACCTGAATTTGGAATCAATAAATCTGATGGAATGGCAAGTTCTAAATCATCATCGTTGTCATCTCCAATTTCTCCATCGCCAACACCCAAAACTCATTCAGAAAACAAACGTCTACACTCGAAGCACCACCGTGAAGCATCATGTTTTTACTCAATGTTAAAACTTCACAAAAATTCCAAAGAACCGAAGAATTAATAGTAGCATGAACAACTTCTGGCCTTGTACCTTTGGGTATTACTGGTAGAATTTGTATAAAATTTCCGCCAAAAACAACAACTTTTCCAACGAAGGGAATGTGTTTATTTTTTTCATCAACAGACTTGAGAATATCTTTTAAAGTTCGATCAACAACTTCGAAACAGTGTTTGTGCATCATTGGTGCTTCGAAACAGTGCTTTTTGTATTAATAGCGCCAAAGGGCTTTTAGGAACTATGGTACATGTTGAAAACTCGTCAACATTTAGAGGAATACAAAACCTTGAATGTGCTGTTCTACCGCCAGGTATAAGCAATGCAGCGATCCCACTTGAGGCAACTGTTAAAACTATCTCACCTTTTAAGCGTAATGCGGCTGACATGGTCCTCCAGATAAATGTTTTCCCTGTACCGCCATAACCATAAATACTGGTTTGAGGAAAACCAATATATGAGCATGTGGCAGTCCATGTTTTTGAAACTCAATAGTATATATAACTGTAAAAAAAAAATAGAATTAAAATTAATGCCAAATAGTTCATATACAATTAAAATTTAAAAGTTAATTGGACCAATTATACCAACTATATAAAAGGATGAAAAATAAGATTTGTAAAATTAACTGTTTACGTGCTCTAATTTCACCAAATATTTTTCCTTTCTTGATCTCCTTAATCAAACGGTCAACTTTGATCTTGAAAATTCTGCTCGATAAATCCGGTCTATCTTCTGGCTTAAGATTGCACGGTTTCAAAAAGTCAACTACTTCAGGCCATTCATAATTACATGTAAAGGTGATGAATAAATCAGGATAATCAATCCATCCACAAATTGCCATAGCATCCTGATAATTTTGAATCATGTACCTTGGTCCTCCTGCAAAAGATGATGGCAACACCACTCTTTTTCCCATTGTAGATGAATCAGTCTCTCCTCTAAGAATTGCCTCACGGAGGCCCTTATACATATCAGCCCTTACATCCTTTTGGTGATCTGACATATCAGCCCTTACATATCAGCCCTTATACATATCAATTTCAGGAATAAAGATAATAAATCACAAAACAGAATGAAAGTTTATACACACCTCTGAGTAAATTAAGTCGAATTGTGGTGAAGTTGTTAACATAGACATTGAAATGTGAAAGATGTTTTTTTTTTTAATAGATTTCAATATTGTTGCAGGTGTTATAGTATGAAAATATATATATAACTTTCCAAATCACACGTGATAATAACTTTCCAAATCTCACATGATAATTATTCTCTAAATTTATGATCTGGTAGAAAAAAAATCGTTGACCAGGAAAGGCATAAAATATTTCGTGATGAATAATATAGTCAACAATAATTTTGATATGATATACTTTTAAAATTGATGAAGCATTTTAAATAAAAAATAATTTCTTTTATCAAATTAGTTGCATCTGACAAAAAAATAAAATAAAACATCTATTTATACGTACCTAAAAATTTTATAGTTTTGCAAAATTGCACAACCAATATGACCAGAGTCAAATTGTCAGAATTTGCAAACACGTTATCAAGCTTATTAGCATAATCACCCAAATAGAACAGTGAATACGGTTAGATCTACAAAAAACAATAAGGAATGTTAATAAATATAAAGGAAATTATTGACGGTGCTTATCAATTATTGCACATAATTTTAATCACAATTGGTATACTTGACATAGTGGTTGGAAATATTGTCTTGCACTGAAGGGTCGAGGGTTCGAATCCAAGTCAAGACAAAATTGTATTATTTTTTAATAAAAATTGCAAGATAAAATGGAGGGAAAACAGGGAAAACAAATTAGGGTTTAGAGTTTGCTTGTGTATACAAGCTTATAATATAAAAGATATACTAAAACATCGACCCGTGCGGTGCACGAGTCTGATTAGCTGTAAAATATATAATGATTAAATAAGATATGATAATTCCAATAATGTAAGGTATATGAAAAAAGTTGAGTAACATTAAATGATAGTTCAACAATAATTTTGGATAAATATTCATACAAAGAAAATTATGTTATATTACGGAAGACTTCCTTATAGACCACATTCGAAGTCTTAGTCGTATCTTCACCGTCGTCATCAATGATCAATATTTTTAATCCTTTTCTAGAAGTAACTCTTGAAATTGCAAGATACAACTGACCATGTGAAAACACTGGCGACGAAAGATATATCCCAACATGCTTTAACGATTGTCCCTGACTCTTATTAATAATCCTCAAAAGAAATCATTATAGGAAATTGTCTCCGTTGAAATTTAAAAGGAATTCTCACCTCAGATGATGTCAGAGAAAATCTAGGTATGAAAACCTGATCACCAATATTACTTCATGAAATAATTTTTCCTTCAAGAGCACGTTTTCCCAATCTCATAATAATAAGTCTTGTTCCATTGCATAATCCTAATTTTTTATTCAAATTTCTTAATAGTGTAACGACCCAATTTTCAAATTATTAATTTTTATGTGTTAAAACATTTTATTAACGTAGAATTTTAATTAAGTTAATAACTTGAGTTATTTACCGAGTACTTTAGTTATTAAGCGAGTAGTGAGAGTTAACGTGTTATTGGGCCAAGCCAACTGGGCTTGAGGCCCAATGGGCCTTGTGTGTGTGTGGGGCGCCATATGGCCATGAGTGGGAGAGAAATTCATTATTCTCTTTTGTTCTTGTGAGTTCTTGAGAGAAGGGAGAGCTTGGGAGCTAGGGCAAGAAGAAGAGCTAGAGATTCAAGATCTTTTCATCGAGGTTTCTTTGAATCCAGGTATGAGAGTAGGTTCCATAATCGTGGGTGACCCGAGGAAGGGGAGAATGTCGATTTCTCCTCACCCGAACTTTCTTCACCCCATTTTCGTTTTAGCTTAGAACGGATTTTCTTGATGGAAATCGTTCCTAAGGTGCTTAATATGTTTAACATGCTTTTAACATGATTAATGAAAGGATTTAAGGGTTAAAAACGAGTTTTATAAGAGATTAAACTCAAGAACTTTGTGTTCTTGAGAGTTTTGATGAAAAATTGTTCAATCTTTACTTTTTCGATGTTTATGATGTAGATCTGATAAATGAACTGTCCTTTTGTGTTTATCTATGTTTGTTATGTTTGAATACAAACTCTTTTGAGATTTATAACATGAAAAATGGGATTTTTGGGTGATTTGGTGTAGAAAACGCAAGTTTTGAACTGTCCTGACAGGAGGCACTCGCTAGGCCTTCGCTCAGCGAACGTGTGGCGAACAGCTCGCCACGAGCAGGTGTCTTCCTGGCGTTGTTCGCTTAGGCTCGCTAAGCCTTCGCTCAGCGAATAGTTCGCTGATGTTCGCTAATGCTCGCTATGAGTTAGCATTTCTCTGGTAGCGTTCGCAGATGCTCGCTACCCTTCGCTTAGCGAACAGTACTGGACCTGCAACTTTTTGTTAATGTTTGTAAGTGTAATTAGGCACTTGTAACATGGTTTAATGGTATTCTTACATGATTGTTGATGCATGTTGATGCTTATAATGCTCATTGCTAATCGTTAATTGATTGTTAATCATGTATGAAGTATAAATGAAGAATATTAAGGTTTTGTTAAATCTTAATGATGAAGTATGTTGGATAGTGTTCCACATAGTAAATGAAGAGCTTTATGCTATATAATTGTGAGTGAATTCATGAAAAACATATACATGCATTCATGAATTAAATAAGATATTGGATATTCCAATAAAGAAGTATATCGGATTATATTTATCCGATAAAGAAGGATATTAGAGGTGAGATACTCTAATAAAGAAGATGGTACCACATGCATTAGAAATGCCTAGGGTGACATTCATGAAGTTGAAGCATTAGAGTCGCATTAGGCTATGTGTGCATTTTATGATAAATGATATGTGACACATGTTTGGCTAATTGTGGTATTTGATAATTGATAATTGATTGTGTGAGTATTCGATTATATGTGTTTATGTACTTATAATGGAATGATAGATGTTGATGAATATGTATAGATGTATGATATATGCATGAATATTGAGAAGTGTTTAAGTACCGTTTTACTTACACTTATATTTTGATTATGTGATCTAACTCTCATGCTTTGTGTTATGTGCTGGACCGTTGGGGGTTCAGATTCTCAGGTTGAGGATCCCGATCAGAGTTAGAGGATTGCTCGTGCTCGTGGTAGTGCGCTTTTTGGTGAGGAGTTTAGCTTAGACTACTCCTTAGATATATTTTGTATATCTTTTTGATGGGTTGTATAGAATTGCTCTGATTAGGTTTTACCGTGTCGGGTTATTCGAATTGAATTGTATTAAGCCCGTGATGGCATACTTAACTTTGCTAATCCTATCTTTTGTTGTAAACATAATATCCTTGTTGTTGATATGGCCTAGAGCCTAGGGATATTATGTGAACAATTATGTTGATTGTATGATATGCACTATGTTTAATTATTTGTTTTTAATTTCCGCTGTGCTAGCATGACGCGTTTATGCCGTGATTTCGTATTATAACATGTGACGCCTGAATTTTCTTAAGTGTTTTATTTATTTATATTTAACAAATTCTCGTTAAGGGGTTTGGGTGTTACAAATAGCATAACTGAAACTCCAACTTTAAGTCTCAACTTGTGATTTGGAAGTCCCGACGTAGAAATCGTGTTCAAAAATTTGGGAGTATGAACATCATCCACTGTTTGACCGTCTATATTTTGTGTGAGTGGAGTATCATAACTCAAATATGTTTTTTCTTCACCAGGAATTAAATCCAACATATAATCATTTATTGTGTCGACTATTGAATTTTTAGGAGCTAGTATAGCTCTATTTTGGAAATATGTTATATCGTTCATGTTTCGTAAAAGTTGGGGATAGGTGCTTTCAACGATAGAAGCAAGAGGATCACCTGAATTTGGAATCAATAAATCTGATGGAATGGCAAGTTCTAAATCATCATCGTTGTCATCTCCAATTTCTCCATCGCCAACACCCAAAACTCATTCAGAAAACAAACGTCTACACTCGAAGCACCACCGTGAAGCATCATGTTTTTACTCAATGTTAAAACTTCACAAAAATTCCAAAGAACCGAAGAATTAATAGTAGCATGAACAACTTCTGGCCTTGTACCTTTGGGTATTACTAGTAGAATTTGTCTAAAATTTCCGCCAAAAACAACAACTTTTCCAACGAAGGGAATGTGTTTATTTTTTTCATCAACAGACTTGAGAATATCTTTTAAAGTTCGATCAACAACTTCGAAACAGTGTTTGTGCATCATTGGTGCTTCGAAACAGTGCTTTTTGTATTAATAGCGCCAAAGGGCTTTTAGGAACTATGGTACATGTTGAAAACTCGTCAACATTTAGAGGAATACAAAACCTTGAATGTGTTGTTCTACCGCCAGGTATAAGCAATGTAGCGATCCCACTTAAGGCAACTGTTAAAACTATCTCACCTTTTAAGCGTAATGCGGCTGACATGGTCCTCCAGATAAATGTTTTCCCTGTACCGCCATAACCATAAATACTGGTTTGAGGAAAACCAATATATGAGCATGTGGCAGTCCACGTTTTTGAAACTCAATAGTATATATAACTGTAAAAAAAAAAATAGAATTAAAATTAATGCCAAATAGTTCATATACAATTGAAATTTAAAAGTTAATTGGACCAATTATACCAACTATATAAAAGGATGAAAAATAAGATTTGTAAAATTAACTATTTACGTGCTCTAATTTCACCAAATATTTTTCCTTTCTTGATCTCCTTTATCAAACGGTCAACTTTGATCTTGAAAATTCTGCTCGATAAATTCGGTCTATCTTCTGGCTTAAGATTGCACGGTTTCAAAAAGTCAACTACTTCAGGCCATTCATAATTACATGTAAATGTGATGAATAAATCAGGATAATCAATCCATCCACAAATTGCCATAGCATCCTGATAATTTTGAATCATGTACCTTGGTCCTCCTGCAAAAGATGATGGCAACACCACTCTTTTTCCCATTGTAGATGAATCAGTCTCTCCTCTAAGAATTGCCTCACGGAGGCCCTTATACATATCAACCCTTACATCCTTTTGGTGATCTGACATATCAGCCCTTACATATCAGCCCTTATACATATCAATTTCAGGAATAAAGATAATAAATCACAAAACATAATGAAAGTTTATACACACCTCTGAGTAAATTAAGTCGAATTGTGGTGAAGTTGTTAACATGAGACATTGAAATGTGAAAGATGTTTTTTTTTTTAATAGATTTCAATATTGTTGCAGGTATTATAGTATGAAAATATATATATAACTTTCCAAATCACACATGATAATAACTTTCCAAATCTCACATGATAATTATTCTCTAAATTTATGATCTGGTAGAAAAAAAATCGTTGATCAGGAAAGGCATAAAAATATTTCGTGATGAATAATATAGTCAACAATAATTTTGATATGATATACTTTTAAAATTGATGAAGCATTTTAAATAAAAAATAATTTCTTTTATCAAATTAGTTGCATCTGACAAAAAAATAAAATAAAACATCTATTTATACGTACCTAAAAATTTTATAGTTTTGTAAAATTGCACAACCAATATGACCAGAGTCAAATTGTCAGAATTTGCAAACACGTTATCAAGCTTATTAGCATAATCACCCAAATAGAACAGTGAATACGGTTAGATCTACAAAAAACAATAAGGAATGTTAATAAATATAAAGGAAATTATTGACGGTGCTTATCAATTATTGCACATAATTTTAATCACAATTGGTATTGAACATACCAATTGTGATTAGACTCAAGGCAGGGGATAATTACATTGAGGACATTAATGATATTGAACATCATGTGTTAAATTTTTACAAAGAATTATTTGCTAGTAACAATAATTGTGCTCCTACTAATATTATTGAGCGCACTATACCTCATCTTATAACTGTTGCAGATAATGATATGATGACCAAAATTCCTTCTTTTGAAGAAGTTAAGCAAGCTGTTTTTAATATGGATGGTTCTTCTTCACCCGGCCCTGATGGTTTTGGGGGATGTTTTTTTCAAAATTATTGGGATATTGTTGGCAGTGATGTTGTGGCCTCGGTCACTCAATTCTTTAGTCAAGGTTGGATTTTACCCAATCTGAATTCAAGTCATGTGGCTATTGTTCCTAAATTTCCAGGCGCGGATACTATTGAAAATTTTAGACCAATCGCGGTGGCAAATTTTCAATTCAAAATTATTACAAAAATTTTGGCGGATAGACTTGCGGTGATTGCTCCTAAAATTGTTTCAGAACATCAAAGAGGGTTTGTACAAGGAAGACACATTTATGAATGCATTTGTATAGCCTCCGAGGCCATTAACATGTTGGACAAAAAATCTTTCGGTGGTAATATGGCTATGAAAATAGACATTAAAAAGGCTTTTGATACTTTAGATTGGAGTTTCCTTCTCAAAGTACTACAGGCTTTTGGCTTTAATCATAAATTTTGTTCTTGGATTTCCACTATTCTTCATTCTGCAAAATTGTCACTCTTGATTAATGGTAAAACTGTTGGCTTTTTCGGCTGTTCTAGAGGAGTCAGACAAGGGGACCCCTTATCCCCTCTTCTTTTTTGTATTGCAGAAGAAGTGTTGAGCAGACATCTTTCTCTTCTTGTGGATGCTAACAAGTTAAGTTGCATTACTTCAGGTAGAACTATTCTTCCTAGCCACTCTTTTTTTGCTGATGACTTGATGATTTTTTGTAAAGCTACTAAAAAAAATGCTAGAAACATTCATGATTTGTTGGAAGAATATGGTGCTAACTCGGGCCAGAGGGTTAGTCCTCATAAGAGCAAACTTTATGGAGGCTCTATTAGTCCTACCAGATTAAATACTTTGTCCAATACTCTTGGATTTTCTTTGGGTTCATTACCTTTTGACTATCTTGGAGTTCCTATCTTTAAAGGGAAGCCCAAAAACATTCATCTTCAGGCTTTAGCAGATAGAGTCAAATCTAAACTTGCTTCTTGGAAGGGTCATTCTTTGTCTATGATGGGAAGAGTTCAACTTGTTAATTCTGTGATTCATGGCATGTTGACTTATAGCTTCAAGGTCTATATCTGGCCTAAAGGTTTGATTAAGCAGATGGATCGTTGTATTAGAAATTTTATTTGGTCTGGAAATGTAGATAAGAAGAAATTGGTCTCTCTATCTTGGGACAAAGTTTGTACTCCTACTTCAGCTGGTGGTCTTGGGTTGAGAAAACTAAAAGACATGAACAAAGCTGGTTGTCTTAAACTTTGTTGGGACTTAATCAAATCTGACAAACAATGGGCTATCACTCTTAAAAGCAGATTTTTTTCGTAATTCTAGCCCCATCAATCATGCGATTTCATCATCTATTTGGTCAAGTTTGAAAAATGTTTTACATTTGGTTCGTGATCATAGTATTTGGCAAATTGGTAATGGTTTATCTACTTCATTTTGGAATGATAATTGGCTTGGTTACAAATTAAAAGACTTAATTTTAGAGCCACTTCCTAATCCTATTTCGCATCTAGTGAATGCCAAAGTTGCAGAAGTCGTTCATAATCAAGTTTGGGCTTTACCTGAAATTTTTAAACAACAATTTCCTATTATTACTTGTGATATTCATGCTCTTTCTCTCCCATCCATATCGGAACCAGACGAATTAGTATGGGAAGATTCTATCTCTGGAGAATTGACTTTTAAACTTGCATATTCTTGTGATATGCAGCCCCCTCAATGTATCGGCTGGACCAAGTTCATCTGGAAACTGTTTATTCCTCCTTCTAGATCTTTAGTTGCTTGGAGAATTATGCACAATGTTATTGCCACTGATGATAACTTGATCAAAAGAGGCCTCACGATTGTTTCTTGTTGCAGTCTTTGTGGTAGTAGTTACGAAACTGTTACTCATTTGTTCTTGCGCTGCCCCTTTATAATGCAGTATTGGAACTGGTTATCTTCTTTGCTAGGCATGCCTCTTGATCTCTCAAATTTTGATTCCCTTCTTGGCATATGTAACAAAGGTTGGAGTCCTCAATTACATGATCTCATTATTGCAGCCATTGTCAATATTTTATGGAAGGTCTGGAAATGCAGGAACAATGTCAGATTTAATGATATTTATCCCTATTTTTCTCGTGATCTGATCTATGTGAAAAGTCTTATTCATCAAGCAGCCCATTATTCCAAAGGTCACATGTACTCATCTATAAAAGAATTTTCTATCCTCAAGCATTTTGGTGTTGATTGTCATCCTCCCCCTCCGCCATCTATTAAACAAGTCAATTGGATCATGCCTCCTAGTTTTTGGGTGAAGTGCAATACTGATGGAGCCTCTAGAGGTTCTCCAGGTATTTCTTCTTGTGGTGGCATCTTTAGAGACCATCTTGGTACTTTTTTAGGTGCATTTTCGGCTAACATTGGTGTTGCAACCTCTCTTTATGCTGAAATTTGCGCTGCAATTTATGCTATTGAATTTGCTTCTGCTAAAGGATGGACCCGTCTTTGGCTTGAATGTGACTCTATCCTCTTAGTTCAAGCTTTCACTAATGTGAATGTGGTCCCTTGGAAGCTGAAGGTTAAATGGAAAAATTGTCTTCATATTGTTAGGAATTTTCGTTTTAGATTTTCTCATATTTATAGAGAAGGAAATACTTGTGCAGACAGATTAGCTAATGCGGGTTTTTTTGTTGATGGGTTAGTCTGGTGGGATCAATTACCAAGTTGCTCTAGAGAGAGTTTCTTTAGAGATAGAGTTGGTTTGTCTAATTATCGCTTTCGTTAATCTTGTTTTGGTGGGTTTGGTTTATGCCCCCCCCACCCTTTCTTTTGTTTTTTCATTCTAATAATACTTTTGGTGAGATGGTAGAGGAGTGGTAGTTCATTGAGGTGCCAACATAGTTGGGATGTCGATGACTTACTATGATGCCATGCTCTCCATTTTTGAAAAAAAAAAAAAAAAAAAAAATCACAATTGGTATACTTGGCATAGTGGATGGAAATATTGCCTTGCATTGAAAGGTTGTGGGCTCGAATCATAGTCAAGACTAAATTGTATTATTTTTTAATAAAAATTGCAAGATAAAATGGGGGGAAAACAGAGAAAACAAATTAGGGTTTAAAGTTTGCTTGTGTATACAAACTTATAATATAAAAGATAAGAAAGATTCAAACATTTGGTCTCCCTTTTCATTTAGCCTTCAATTTTGATGATTTGACGCATTCTTTAAATGACATGACATATTAAATAAATTCTTTAAATACATGCTTATGTTTAGGAAAACCACAATAATTAAATAAATTTAATATGCCGTGACAGCCACATTAGCATATATCATGCGTCATTTCATTTAAAGAATGTGTCATGTCATCAAAATTGAAAGATAAATAAAAAGGGGACTAATTGTCTGGATTTTTCAAAATAGAGATAAAAAATGCACAAAGAAAAGGGACTTAAATTGCTCATTTTTTAGAATAGGGGACCAAAATTGAGCAAAATAAAATAGGAGGACCAAAATTGCACATTTTTTAAAATAGGGAGACTAAAACTGCATTTAAGTCTTATAATTATTATGTTATTTTTCTTCCATTTTTACAGATAAATATTAATGATTAATTTGTTAGATAAGAGGTAATTTGTTATCAGCGGCCTCCTTCTTAAAAGCAGTTTTAACCCCCCAAGTTTCACACTTGTGTGATTTTAACCCTCTAAGTTTGACAATTGTGCGATTTTGTCCCCCCAAATTTACCCCATTTTGGATTTGCTAGCCCCCGTTGATTTTTTTGACTAAAATTGCTCATTTGAAATTAATTTTTTTTAACAAAAGTAAAATTAATTTTAAAATTAAAAAAATGTATTCTTTTTTTACTAAGAGGTTGAATAATTATTGTTTTTTAAAAAATAGTTTATAAAGTTTTAAAAATAAATTAAAAAATTAGTTCATGAAGTTTATTTTATAAAGTTTTAAAAATAAATTAAAAAAATAGTGCATAAAAAATAATTAGTTCATAAAGTTTTTAAAAAATATTTTTATAACTTTATAAATTGTTTTTTTTTAAAACAATAATGATTAAAACGTTTTAAAATGAATATATTTTTTATTTTATAACTAATTTTAATTTTAAAATGCCACATAAGCATTTTTTTAGTCAAAAAGTCAATGGAAGGCTAGCAAATACAAAAGGAGGTAATCTTGGAGGGACAAAATCGCACAATTAAAACTTGCGGGGCTAAAATCGCACATTTGTCAAATTTAGAGGGTTAAAATCATACAATTGAAGCTCGGACCAAAATCGCACAATCGTAAAACTTGAGGGTCAAAACTGCAATTAAGCCTAATACTATCTTGGCATGTCTACTACTATAGTACTATTATTATTTGGTTTTATTTAGTTAAATTGAAAATAAACATCTATGTTTTCATATTTGTTTTATATTCTTATTAGGTTTCTCCTTTTATTAAATAAAATATGTTAACTCAGACTCACAACAATAATGGCGGATTAGTAGAAGAAATTGCTCATCAGGTGTATGGCTGAATCTATGTCAGAGGCAATGTCTAATGTCTATTGGTGAGGGTATTAAGGGTATAGGGAAACACTTTGACGCCCAAGTTCAAAGCGTAAAATTTCACTAATTAAATGATATTTTCATACCAATTCTAAAATACTTTATCATGTTTTATTTTT
Organism: Trifolium pratense; assembly: GCF_020283565.1. Taxonomy (NCBI): domain Eukaryota; kingdom Viridiplantae; phylum Streptophyta; class Magnoliopsida; order Fabales; family Fabaceae; genus Trifolium; species Trifolium pratense. The sequence continues at coordinate 28,198,500 of NC_060065.1, forward strand.
TCTTAATAAGTGAGATTTTTGTTTTTTCCTTCATAATTTGGGACCAAAGTATCGTAAAACATTTGTTTGGTTGAGAAAATCCATTTCTAAAATTCACAATGAAAGTAAATGGGCAGCCCACATGTATGAAATTGAGTGCCAATGTATTTTTTCCACACATGTATAGAGGGCATTTTTTTAGTTTTTTTTTTTTTTTTGACAAGTACACATAGAAGTATAACCACATATTCTACTCCTTTGTGCTCTAATTATTTGGGATGTTCCCGTTAAATAAACTTTTAAAGATTAGAGAAGCTCCACGGAGACTTGATTGTGACATGTACTCAACTAATGTCTCCACATTAAGGAGACTTGTTGGAAGCCAGATTCACCACAAGAAGACGGTCTATTCTCTAAAACACTCAAGTCCAAATCAATATCAATATAGAGTACAACCGAAGGCTTTGTTTAATATGAAAGAACTCATTAAGTCTTTCATCATATATCAGTCTTAAATAGCATTATAACGAATACGAATTTTACAAAATTTATTGTTGGATCGAAAGTTTATATTATATAGATAATCCATAATTTGTTTTAAGGAAATTGAAAATAATTTGATATGTTATTTGAAGGTGAGAAAAACACAACAGGGGAGGTTGAATTGTGTTTATTTTTTCTGGCTTTTAAAAATACCAAAGCTTATCAGGTTTTGAATGCGTTCAGAGACTGTTCAAGTGATGGTTCCAGAAAGAGATTATGCAGCGGAAATAAAAAGTAGAGAGAAGAAGGCAACACAAAACAATTTTATACATGTTCCTCTCACAAATTGAGGTTTTTATGTTGGCTACATTTTGCAAAAACAAGTTATAGCCATAATGCTACACAAGATGGTGTAGCATGTGAGTACAACATTGTTTGCTCTGTTTTGCGCAGGAATTTTTATATCATATCTTTGGAAGATTTGTTTCAGAAATAATTATGTGCTTATCTAACAAGCCAAGACGTGCCTTGTCCCACAAGTCTCTAAAGGCGGTTGTTTATTTTATTTACTCCAAAAATATAACTCAATATTTTTGGAATGCATCAAATATTGTTTTGGAGTAAATCTTTGTTGAAGAATTATTTTGAAGTAAATCTTGTGAGCTGATCAATGAAGATTCCAGTTGTTTATTTGAAGCCTTGCTCCTCAAGCTTCTGGAAGACGGTTTGCATGCTTTATGTAAAACAAAAATATAACATAATATATTTTTGTGTGAAATCAAATATTGTTTAAATTTTAAAACTAGGGCTGGCCGCAATTCCTACATGTGTGTGTTTGAAAACCTACCATGCATATCAAGACAATTCAAGGCTATAAATACATGAAGAATCAGACCTATTTTGTGCACCGAAACCATTGTTCATCAAAGATGTAGTCTTTAGGGTTTCATGTCTTTGAGCCACTCTCTAGGAGAGTTGGTGTAAGTGAACCACTCGGGTTGTGATATGGTCACTATGTCCTCACTCAGAAACCTGTAGGTAATGAGTTGAGTATTGTACTTGGAGGAAGCTTGTAAGCAACTCCAAATTGTGAACTTAATCAAGTGTTGGCTAGGTATTAGTTTCTTAAAAGGGTGTCTCCATCTTTGATCATTATAAAGTTGACAGCAACACAATACGTGTTGTTAGAGGGAATTTGGGACGGGGTCTCATTATCTAGGAGGTTCCTAGGTAGGATTGCACGGGTAGTGTCTAGGCGAGAAGTCAAGTACCGGGTGTTGGTCGAGGGCTTTGAACTAGAGCTATTATAGTGGATTCATTCCTGGATTGGTACCCCTAGAGTAGGTGACGTTGCACTGAACTGTGTTAACAAACGATCTGTCTTATTTATCTTCTGCACTTAATTTATTTTTAACTTGTCTATTGTGTTCTGTACTGGTACGAGATGTTGTAGCATCTTTCGCAGCATCTTTCCACTAGCCTGCCAGAATTTCAATTGGTATCAGAGCGGGCATCCTGTTCTGTATCTGGGTAAGCTCCGGGGAAGATACTTTTTGGCACTATGGACAAGGAAGAAGGATATCAAGAAGAAGAAAGTGTTGCTTGTATACTTGTGTTCTTATATATGCATGTTTCAAGGGGAGTAAGTATTCCTTTTTCTGATGGTTGTGTTCATTCTGATATGAATGAGTTGTCTGATATGCATGAGTTGATGTACTCAGGGGGAGTAATTGTTCTCTGATCTGCTATTGAGGGGGAGTAGCAGAATATAGCTAGCTTGTTGATGATCTCTCAACTTATGCTATGATTAGTAATCTGCTAGTTTATGTGCTTGGTGTTTGTGGATGTGTTCTGCTATGAATCTAGACATCGTGATCTGATCTGTGTGAGAATTTATTTTTCCCAGGATGTGGTAGTTTATCTCTCCTTGTGTGGTTCTTCTGTGAGAGTTTATTTCTCTCTGTTGATGTGCTATGTGATTTCTGTGCATAATGTGGTGACAGATGCTCTAGCATCTGATGTATGCAGTAGTTGTAGTAGTGATGTTTCTCTACTATGTGTTGATCTGCTATGCATGTGTTAAGGGGGAGTAAGTTTTATGCATGTATTGTGCGGAGTAGAATTTATTTTTGTGCTCTGATGATTTGCATGTCTGTGTTCAGGGGGAGTAGTAATAAATCTGTTTATGCTTTGTATATGCTTATCTCCTTGATTAATGTCCAGCCAGATGTTGAGTGACCAGTCTGGCATGTATGTTCGTGTGAAGTGGGAATTTATTTTTCCTCGGATGTTTTTCTGAAGACTGTTTATGCTGACTGAAGGAGTTTATTTCTCCTATCTTGAATCCACTTTGAGAGTTTACTTCTCTCAGTTTTGGTAAGCTCCGTGAAGCTAGATGTGTTTAATTCCACTGTTGCATGCCTCTGTTGTTTTTGGTGAAATATTTTGATTGTGCTTGTGCGCTATATTCATTTGAAGATTTCTTTTGAAGTAGCATTGACGAAGCTTTTACTTTCTTTCAAAGATGTATGTTTGTGTTGAAGTGAAAGAAGGTATGTCTTGTATCCCTCTCTCCATTATCTGGTGCACGCTAATCAAGGGAAATATTATTTGAATTCTTCTGCAAATGTTAATATTGATATTGACGCTCCCACTGAGGACAAAAGTAAGCTTGAAACTTCTAAAGGAAACTATTCCTGAGAAGGATGCTGCACATGATGCTACAACATCTGTAGCACAGGAAAATTTGGATTACATTGTGATACCCGAGTCTCCAGATAATGTTATTGTTCCTGACAAAGAAAATGGTTCTGAAGCAACTGCTACTGATAATGTTTTTGTTCATGATACCTATGTGATCCCTCGTGCTGATGATAGTGGTAAAACTATGTTTGTTCCTTTGAATGTTGATGAATTTGCTGAGAAAGATTCAAATGTTATTGATGTGGACAACCTTAACTCAAGGGAAAGTCCTGCCGAGTCAAAGAAGAAAAGCCTGACGAGAAAAGAAATTTCCTCCAGTGTCTTAGATTTTGATGAGGAGCAACATGTTATAGCATCTTCTGGCACGTCTTGAATAAAGAGTATAAGAGGCTTACTGCAAAATATGCTCTCCTGAACAAGATTGCAGCTGTCAATTGGGCTGCAACTACACATTCTAAGAGTGTAGCTACAGGTTTGGCCAGATTTATCTATGCTATAAGAACTAGAACTCCTTTTGAGTATGGTGCTTACATTTTCAATGAAACAATTATGCATGGCAAATCACATGTTGTGAAGATGCCAATAGGTTTTTCTACTTTGATATGTGATATTATACTGGCTCAACATCTTGGGATTTATACCGAGGTTGATGTACCCAACAGAAGAGAATCTAATTTGTCATTTAGACTGTTTGAAGCGACACATGCTGCAGACATTGCTGCACCATCTGTCAAGCGGCCAACTAGTGTTTGATAGAAGTGTGGCAACTATGGATAAAACTGATTTTCCTATTGATAGAGTTACCAAGGAAATCTCTAAATGGCGAAGTGAAGGTCTGACCAAAGAAAATATTGTTTTCTTGTGGTAATTTAAGTGTCAATTATGACGTGTTGCATAAGATTGGTTGCTTTCTTTTTGGTATACTGTGTTGATCGTCTCTGATGTTGTATGTAAGAGGGAATTTCCTCTATCTACGCACTATGAGGTTGATGTGATGGAAGTAGTGTGAGTTTATGCCTTATGACTCACGACCTTCATGCTATAGTGTTGGAGCATGGTTATTTTTTTGGTATTGTGGATAACAGCACACTTGTTTCCTTTTTCGAGCTTCTGTCCTCTGGTCATTTGTGTGGGCTATGCCCTGATATTCATTGGACCTGCGTGTGCACCTGGTTTGTAATATGCACTCTGTGGTTTTCTATTCTCTGATACTCTGTGGTACTATGTATTTTGCTCCTATTCTATGGTACTGACTTTATTTATCAGAATTTATGGCTAAAAAGGGGGAGTAATATATTTCTTATCTGAAGTATGTGCATGATGTGATGAAGAATGTTATAGCAGTTGATATAGCATCTGTATGTGTGTATGGTGATATGCATGTTTTGAGAGGGAGAAAATTTCTCTTTCTGCTCTGGGTGATGTGCATGCAAGAACTTCAAAAAGCATTTAAACTTGTAGCATAGGGCATGATCATAATCTTATAACCATAGAAATATGGATGATTCATCGTGCTTAGTCATAATCATAGAAATATGGATGACTTTTATGCTTAGGATCACAATTATAGAAATATGGGTGATTTGAGTTACAGTCATAGAAATATGGGTAACTTTTACATGCTTAATTATGAATGCACAACATGTGTGTCTAATCTGAAGGTCAACAAATTGAAGGCAAGAGTTGCACATTGAAGATAGAAGACCAAGATGCTTATCTATCAAAGACTTTCTTAGCCAAAATTTGCCAAAGGGGGAGATTGTTGTGGTTTTTATGTTGGCTACATTTTGCAAAAACAAGTTATAGCCATAATGCTACACAGGATGCTGTAGCATGTGACTACAGCATTGTCTGCTCTATTTTGCGCAGGAATTTTTATATCATATCTTTGGAAGATTTGTTTCAGAAATAATTTTGTGCTTATCTAACAAGCCAAGACGTGCCTTGTCCCACAAGTCTCTAAAGGCGGTTGTTTATTTTATTTACTCCAAAAATATAACTCAATATTTTTGGAATGCATTGTTTTGGAGTAAATCTTTGTTGAAGAATTATTTTGAAGTAAATCTTGTGAGCTGACCAATGAAGATTCCAGCTGTTTATTTGAAGCCTTGCTCCTCAAGCTTCTGGAAGGCGATTTGCATACTTTATATAAAACAAAAATATAACATAATATATTTTTGCGTGAAATCAAATATTGTTTTAATTTTAAAACTAGGGCTGGCCGCAATTCCTACATGTGTGTGTCTGAAAACCTACCTTGCACATCAAGACAATTCAAGGCTATAAATACATGAAGAATCAGACCTATTTTGTGCACCGAAGAGTGAAATCAAATATTGTTTTAATTTTAAAACTAGGGCTGGCCGCAATTCCTACATGTGTGTGTCTGAAAAACTACCTTGCACATCAAGACAATTCAAGGCTATAAATACATGAAGAATCAGACCTATTTTGTGCACCGAAGCCATTGTTCATCAAAGATGTAGTCTTTAGGGTTTCATGTCTTTGAGTCACTCTCTAGGAGAGTTGGTGTAAGTGAACCACTCGGGTTGTGAGATGGTGACTATGTCCTCACTCAGAAACCTGTAGGCAATGAGTTGAGTATTGTACTTGGAGGAAGCTTGTAAGCAACTCCAAATTGTGAACTTAGTCAAGTGTTGGCTAGGTATTAGTTTCTTAGAAGGGTGTCTCCATCTTTGATCGTTATAAAGTTGACAGCAACACAGTACGTGTTGTTAGAGGGAATTTGGGACGGGGGTCTCATTATCTAGGAGGTTCCTAGGTAAGGATTGCACGGGTAGTGTCTAGGCGAGAAGTCAAGTACCAGGTGTTGGTCGAGGGCTTTGAACTAGAGCTATTATAGTGGATTCATTCCTGGATTGGTATCCTCCAGAGTAGGTGACGTTGCACTGAACTGGGTTAACAAACGATCTGTCTTATTTATCTTCCTGCACTTAATTTATTCTTAACTTGTTTATTGTGTTTTGTACTGGTACGAGATGTTGTAGCATCTTTCGCATCATCTTTCCACCAGCATGCCAGAATTTCAGACTTTCAAATGCTCAAGCTTTCAGCAAGAGACTTATCACAAGCTAACTCAATCAAGAATAGTTAGATGTAGTTCTATACTCAAGATACAATAATTGATTAGAAATTTTAAGTGTCAAATTGTGCTTTGATTTTGAAAGAGTTTTGGTAGATTCAAATTGCGCGTAGAGTCTTAAGTTTCTTCATATCTTCCACTCCTTATATAGGCATAGGTGTGAGAGACGTTGAAGAAGCTTTGAGTCTTTGGAGAAGCTTTTCGAAGGACGTTAACAGTTTGCCAATTAAATGGATAATTCTGCCAAATCACCCCACTACACCCCACTTTCATTATATGATGTGGAGGAATGGTTAATTTATATTAGACGTTCGTGTAAAAATATTTTATATTGACATAGCATGTTAATTAAACTCAAAAGAAAAACACAATTTTTTTGACCCGAAAACTAATAGAAATAACAAACTCTAAACTAGCTGGTATTAAAAAACCTAAAGAAACTAGTAATCAACATTAGAATTGTCAATTATTTGGACTAAAAAGTTAAACCCTCCAATTATCAAGGAAATAGTCTTTAGTAATATGAAACTCATTTGTAGATAAACAAAAACATATCAAGTATTATTCAAATTTGAGATAAAACTTAGATACTCGTAATTGATAATTGAATATTGAACTTAATCTGAAATTAAATATTTTACTTAATATTTAAAAATTTAAGTGATACGAATATTAATTATAGAAAATATTAAATATTAAAAAATAAAAATTGTTATTTTTCAATTTAAAAAATCAATTTTAATATTAGATAATTCACTCGCAGTTTATTTTCTTTCACTCGTATGAATTAAATATGACTAGAATCATGCATTTCAATAACAAAAAATACTAACAACTATATCCTCATCAATATATATCGTAAATAATAATATCTCATTTTTTCATGTATTAAATATGAATAGGTGAGAATGAATATTATATATGATTGAAATACAAAGTTATTGTAAATTTTAACCCAATTATTTTATTTTATTGTTACGAAATTCATATTGCACTTAAGTATATACTATTTATCAAATAACTTAGAATAATTAAATAATCGCATAAAATTTTGTAATGTTATACTATTTTATAAAAAATTAATTACTTATTTATTTTGTGTTTCACATATTGTATTTTATTCTTTTCCTTCCTTTCTTCTATTTGAATACATGAATAAAAATAAGAGACACAACTGACAGTATAAAAACTTGTTATCCTCTTTATTTTTTGTGAAGAAAAACTAGCGCCAAAAATTGTTACATCTTTGACTTTTACATTTTTTTTACTAAAACTTTTGAAATTGTTATCTCTAACCATTATGTGAAAAATTGTTACATCTTTGACTATTAACATATATTGTTATTAAAATAAGTCAATATATATATATATATTGTTATTAAAAGTGTCCTATTAAATAGCTCAATACTCTTTTCCAAATGTGAAATTGAGATTTGAAAGTAAAAGATTATTTAAACAGATGAAAATGTACGAGTTTAAGCAATATTTCTTGTGATTTCACTCAAAACAATTTTAGCTCCAACTCCAACCTAACACGAAATTCACACCTAAAAACTTAAATTTGATGAAGTTTACCAATTAAAATGACATTTTAACAACCTTGTTTCTACCCATGTTCAGCATGTGACTCCATCTATGGACACAATAGTTCAATACTTAGATAGTTTTATCCTATAGTCAGATTAAAGATTTCCGATTTTACGCCTCTTACTCTACATGAGGAGCCAATTTAACTTTTTTATACACAAAATAATTCAACCCAATAATATCAACATTGTCAATTAAACTAAGCTCTACAAACTACGATATTTTTAACTTAAACCACAGTTAAACATTTAGAGCAACTGAATCTGAATACTTAAACCACAGTCACCGCCCTCATTTTTATGAGAAATTTTTCGGATTATAACTTCAATAAACTCATTAACAATCAACAAATTTGATCTTTTTATTTAGTATAATCTTATAAACTATATTTTCATTCAAAAAATCGTATGTTATAATCCTATAATAACATGGTTATAATAAACTTGATCTTGACATGCACATTTCAAATATTTTGATCAAACTAAGATTGTAATTAGTCTTATAAAATTAAAAATAAAATAATTAAAAATTATGTTCACAAATTTCCACCTAATTAAGTCTATGATGCCACGAAATTATGAGAACATTTTGACATAATGATAAATAAATAAACCAATCAATTTTTCCCAAGTACCGGCGGGGAAGTCTAAGTTGCGACAACCTCCCCGTAAACTTAAACGAAAACCAGTAATATGTACAAGTATACACTTTCTATAGTTTTATAACGTGTACCAAACTATGTACAACTGTTATTGGGAAATGAAATTAAAATAATCAATCTTACCACGACCTATCTTTTAAGCCCAATAGCATTGAGTCTCAAACATGAAGAGGACATTTAGCCTTCCCTCAACCACCGAAATCTTCATGCAAAAGTGATCCAAAGTTACAAGTCAACATTTCTTCCTAACATCATACAAAGAGCAATTCCATTCAAACAGATCCCTCTCAAGCAATCATGAACCAAAATATCAATAGTATGCAGTTTGTTCGAAGAAAGATGCAAAAAAGATATCAACTTTAGAATTTCACTCTTCCTAAATGGACTTTCTAAACAAATCGTTGAACCGGAACGAATCTCACAAATCGTCCATATAAAAAAAGGAAAGGGAAAGTTCACCCTTGACCCTACATTTCACTGTCAGGCATCTGCATGTTGCAGATGTTTAGAACTTGTAGAGAAACTTCTGAAGAAAATTCATTCAAAAAATCCGAGACAGCTAATTTGTGCTTCCTCTTCAATTCATCTAACTCCTCTCGTTGCATAACCAACATAGTCTCCAACTTGGTTGCTATTTTATTAATGTCTTCTGTTTCAAAATCTGTTAAACTAACAGACATTTTTTCTTGAGAGAACTTTCCACCAGTTGCTTCCAGATAGTCTGATGTAATACTTTTATTGAAAGGGGAATCAGCGGTTCCATCACATTCCACTTCATAAGACAAGTTTGAAGCACCGTGCAGCAGAGATGGAGAGTTTGCACCAAAAGTCTTGGGTGAGTCTGACCAGTACTTACGACCTGAAGGTAATATCTCTAAAGCAAGACTGCCAGGAGATTCATTTCCCATAGGAGATGCCACAAGCATAGTTTCAGGGGTTTGGCCTGAAGCTTGATAATAATAATTATTGTCAGGAGTTTCACTTGGACTCCAACTGGGAATGTGGTATCTAATTTCTGAGTCAATAGTCATAGCAATAGTCGAAACATCTTGATCAGTAAGCTCCAATTCCTCAACCATTTCACTAGCAACAGAGAATGAAGTATCTGCTCCAATATCGAAAGGAAAGTGGATATTTCGAATATGCCCTACAAACAAATGAACATTAGAAACACCAAAAAGAAAATAAATGCTCTCTTTTCTTAAAAAAAAAAAAAAAAAAAAAAAAAAAACTTAGATAATACCTGAGGAATCTGCGATTCTAAGTTTTAAAAATATTGTATTAACATCTCTCCTCTGGCCTTCCACTGTAAATTCCCTACTTGTCTCAACAAAATTATCTTTGGCACTTTTTTCAATGGATTGATTATCAAAGTTATCTCCTGCATTTGATGCATTGGATGGTAACCAAAATTAGATTTTTTATTTGAGACTTTATATGTAAAGAATATTTACCTGAATGTTGGTTTCTAGATCTTGAAGATAGACCAACGCTTTCACCATCCCAATTTGACTGAAGGAAGGGATCCATCAAGAGAGCCTTTGCAGGCAACCGTTCCGATACATGAGCAGTACACTTTTCTATAAATGCTTTAACTTCAGGATCATTTACTTTTGCCAACGATGCTGGTTTTATTCCCTATCAGAAAAAGTAACAATAATTATAATCATGACAATGATAGAAGACAATGGAGACTTATTTTGTTATAGAAATTGTTTTCATTTTCCTTTCTGATTTCACTGATAACTAAATAATCACAAATATTTTCTTTTCTGATTTCACTAATAACTACATAACATAATCACAAATGATAGACGACAAAGCCACTAGGTTTGGTGTAGTGGTGAGGGGTTTGGGTAGTATGTTATAGGTCCTGGGTTCGATTCCCAGCTCATTGTAAACAAAAAAAAAAATGATAGATGACAACAGAGATCTATTTGATTCTACAAATTGTTTTCATCTTCATTTCTATTTTCATAAATTATTACTTAAATTACTTCTTGTTTTCAACTTGTTTCCTATTTACAAATATTTGAACAAAATATTGCAAACCAAAAACAATAAAAGTTAAAATAATATATTGAATAATTATTGGTTAAAACAGAAAATGAAAATCGAAACCTTATTTGAGAAAACAAAAACAGACCAAGAAACACCATGAAATATCACTTGAACAAGGATTTCTAAACAGTTACTTGATTGCAGCACAACCTACCAGGAAAACAGTAAAGCAAATCGTATTTTTCAATGTTTTTTGTTAAAAAACTCCCCCAAGGACATCTTTTCTGCAATCTTTGCAATCCTAAAAGGTCGTAATCTAGCTTTTTTGGAAATCCGCCTAACAACACTAATCACATCTCAAGCAATTTAATGCAAAAGAAATGCTGAGAATTAAGATGATTCTTATAAGTAAGATAAAACCATTATGTCCTAGAAGCTAATTATGAACATATGCAGCAAGTAGAGAAGAAGAAAGAAAAAAAATTCAATTCAGACGTTCTAGGATTTTTATTTTGTTATCTTAACTTCGGTCTCTGCTAATTCACCAGTTTTTTCTATACAAAACACCCCAATCATATGAAATTCCAATAATATTTAACATCTGCCCAGGTTCGTGAAGTGTCCAATACTTTTTATTGATCCATAACTCAATACCTAACTAGCTGACTCGTAAAACAAGCAATAGGACAAAATGGAACTGTAATCTGTGATAGATAGTACTCCCTCCGGTCCTATATATAAGGAACACTTTAGAAAAAAAATTTGGTCTTTTTTATAAGAAACACTCTTTAAATTTATTCTTTATTAAATAGATAATCTCTTGTATACCCTTATTAAATTGTATAAAATACAACTTATTCCAATGTTATGCATTAATTACACAAACACATTCCTAAGGTTAATTTTGGAATAACACATAACATTTTAGAATTTTTAATAAAAAAAAATAAGTTTTCTTGGTATGTGTGTTTTTCTCAATGTGTTCCTTATATATAGGACCGGAGGGAGTATCATTTAATAGTTCAAAAAGATTTAAATGAAGCACATGTTCCAATGTTACATCTTAGATACAGTTGTACAGCAGAAGTTGTTTTATCAAGTTGATGCCTAAGTTGATGTACTATCCAAATTCCAAAGGGTTCCAGAAAACCTCAGTCTCTGGAAATTTACATAATCACAATTGAGATTGAATGCTATATTAATCACCATTGAGATTGGAGTACATAATTCTAAAACCAGCGTTCTATCACAGCACAAGTAAAATTGTCACGACATTTAGAAGAAAAAAATACACTTACAGATGTCACTTTCTTGTATATTTGAGCGGCATTGGCACATTCAACATATGGGTACTCAACAGTTACCAATTCTAGCAAGCACATGCCAAAAGCATAAATGTCAACAAGCTCATTGTACTCCTCTTCATAAAGTTCCGGGGCCATAAACTCCGGAGTACCTGGGCGTAACAGAATCACAGATGCTTTCAATAACAATATTTTAACAGAAATACACATAAGAAAAGGATAATCCATGTAATGATTTCACAGAAAAATGTTACCTATAACACTGTGAGCTGAATTGGCCTGTTGAAGAATGGCTGCCAATCCTAAATCGCCAATTTTCACCTCCCCTTGATTCCCATTGACAAAAATATTGTCACACTTAAGGTCTCGATGAATAACTGGTGGATTATGACTATGAAGATATGAAAGACCCTCCAAAATCTGCCTAGACCATTTCTTCAAAGCTCTCAAATCAACATGCTTATGTTTCTTCCGATATCTAAATTAAAAAAGCCAAACTTAAAACACAAGAGGTCACCAAAATGGAAAAGAAACCACAAAATAAATAGATACACCAACATAACAACGAGCCAAAAGACACTCACTGGCGCAATGTTCCAGATGTGAAAATCTCAGTTATAAAGTTAATATTCTCATTCTTTGTGTCAACCCATGAACTATAAAATTTAATAATATTCTTATGCTTCAAAGTCTTGAGCAAATGAACTTCAGAATAAAGTCGCTCCAAATCTTCAGAATTACGCAATAGATCGGACACCTTAACCTGATTCCATGCCACTTCAATTCCTTCCAACTCATCAAAAGCTCGATATCTGCATTTCCAGGTTACTATAAAGGAAAAAACAAATCATACACAAAAAAGTTTCATTTCATTTCATCCCAAACAATTCCCTTCATTCATTCAATACATACATATTAACATTTATCAATTAAACATAATAAATATAAATTCACAAAAAAAAAAAAAAAAAAAAAAAAAGAAGAAGGATACACTTTCTTAAAAGCCCCCTTCCCTAAAACTTCCTTGTACTGAACAATCAATCAAAAAAAAAAAAAAAAAAAAAAACAAGAGCTATTGTTAGTGTTGGATCAGATCAATCAAATATTTCACAATAGATAATTGAATAAGAGGAGAATGCATGAATGAAGGATCGGAACTGAGAGATACTAGATAAGATATTTAGAACACACACCCGACCATATCTCCCGGTAGGATCAATTTCGGAGAACTCAATTTCGGGGTCATCATCTTGTTCAGAGGAATCAAGCGGCATTGGTGAAAACCCTAAGGTAGAACGAAGTGTATGAGACCAAAGCAAAGGTTGTGTTGTTTGATGAATGATTATGGTTTGGTTTGGTTCGGTGGGTGAAATATTTTCCGTTGCTGTGGCTGAACCTGAACTAACTCTTACCTTTTTCGTCGCTTTGTTTCTTCTAACTAAGGTGAAGTGTTTGTGCCACGAGAGGTAATTACACACGTCACGTGTTGTTGTTGTTTTTTTATTATGCCTAGTCAAATATATTTTTGAGATGTTGATAGGATAGTTGGCTTGGATCGGGTCTAATTTTGTCCCAATTTTTTTAAAATTTCATTTGTCATGCCAACTATTCGCGCGTCCTACGTATTTTTTATTTTATTTTTTAATATTTTTATCTATTTAAGTAGCGAATGTTATAAAATTTTTGGTACACTACAAGAAAATATCAGATTTGCTACCAACATTTAACTACAAAATGTATTTGTGGTTAATTTCAAGTTACAAAAGTGACAATTAACTAGAGACGGACACGTTATGTGCCCGTTTGTGTGATTCGATTTTATGAAAACAAAAACGTGTTAAAAATTACACCTAAATTTATAAATAATAATATCTATGATTTGGACCATAAGAGAAGATGAAAGGATTGCAAATATATATATATATATATATATATATATATATATATATATATATATATATGACGAGTAATTAGTAAATAAAATACATAATTGGCCTAAACACTGTCATTAAAAGATACAAAGAACCTTTAAATAAGAGCAAAATCTTTTCCATAATCCATACTTATGATCCAAACTTTAAACAAGCTTGAATATGTTGCAGAACCAAAACTGAACAATTGTGCAGAACTGACTTCTATATTGTAGTAGTCTCCCTCAAACTTGTAGCAAGAGAATTCTTACTATGAGTTTGAAAAAAAAAAAAAGACCAAACAGAAAATGACAAGGACAATAGTGATTGCAACTTCAACAATTATGCATAACATTAACTGACTTCGATATTGCAATAGGAAAGTATTGTAAAACACTGACATAGGAAAATTCCACCGGGATCGAAGGAAACGATTGAAACCGAATCGAAAAATGACAGAATAGGAAGCATAGTAGAAAAACTATAAATCTTTGTCATAGTTCCACCAGGATCAAAAATAGTGATGCATAACCCATCACGGGGAGAAAAGAAAGTGATGGTCTCCGACAAACATAGTAGAAAAGCAGAAAGCATCTCACCTTTCTTGTTGTTTTAATCTTGATCTTGTGAGAATCGGACGTTGTTGTCGTGTTTGCGCTTGACCTTGATCGGAGAAGAAAATGCTTGAACACTGGATTGATTCTGCAATTTCAAAACGACTTCAGAAAGTACAAATTCAGTTTCAAAATTCTTCGATTGCTTGTGTTCTTCCGAAGCGGTGATCGTAAAATTGACATCGCTGCAGCAAGAATCACCAAGAAAACAAGTAATCTCCCTCAATCTTGATGGAGAAACCATCAAAATCTGATGCAATAGAAGGATTAGAAACTGGAATGATTAGACTTGCGAAGCTGCCAAAAACAAGTGAATTTGACGAAGTTGATGATTCCAAATCTTTAGGAAAATTGCTAAGAATTTCAACATCATTAGATTCATCTTCTTCACAATATTCAAAATCGCAAGCAGAAGCACAATCTTCATCTTCATTCCTTGGGTATCGCTCTGATACCATGTTGAGAATCATGGAATCATAGGGATGAAGATCATACTCACAAGCAAGATAGAGAGCATAAGAGTATTCACGCGGATAGTACTCATAAAAATTCATATTTGAATATAGATTGATAAATGAATGATTAAAATGTACAATGGAATAACTTATTTATGGAACCTATTTTGAGTAACTAACTCCCTAACTAACTTTATAATCTTCTAACCAACTTAACAACCTAGAGTTAATTAAATAAAATCTAGGCAAAATTACACTAGAGATCATTTATCTTTATTTATTTGTAACAGATTAGTCATTTATCTTTTTTTTGTCCCAAATTGGTCCTTTATCTTTATGATTATGCACATATTAATCCTTTTTTTCATTTTTTAATAAAAATATGATGATGTGTCTAGCCACGTAGGATAATGTTATTTCTTCAATAATTTTTTTAATGAAAATTTAAAAATTCCAGAAATCATATGAAGATTCATCATTGTTCATCATCTTCTTCATCATATTCATCCTCTTTTTCATTACACTTTAACAAAAACACCCAAGTACGCCTCAAAATTATATAAATTTATGTGTTTTGTTTACCTCAATTTTTTTTTAAACTCCAAAATCAAATTCCCCAATTCTTATTAAACCCTAAATTACCAAATAAAAAATATGAGATGATAAATATGAGTTTTCATCGACCCAAAAAATCTTAAAATTGAAATCAACCCAAAATATGTTCTGGGTTTTAACACTTCCAATTCTCACCGTGTTTTCTACTACGATGTTGCTTTATTCCTATCAAATCTCACAAAGCTTGGATTTTTATTTACCACCAATTTTAAAGAACCGCCCTTAAAATTAAATCAAGAAAAAAATGAAGAACAAAACTTTAAAGAAATTGTGGAAAAGAGCTTTAAAGAAATCAAGAAAAAAAATGAAGAACAGAACTTTAAAGAACACAACTGTTTTGCTCGTGGAACAGTTGGTGAGGGAAAAAGAAACATGAGATAAATATAACACAGATCTGATTTGGTAAATTATGATTTAATAAGAATTGGGAATTTTGATTTTGGAGTTTAAAAAAAATTTGAGGTAAACATAACACATAGATTTATACAATTTTGAGGTGTATTTTGGTGTTTTTGTTAAAGTGTAATGAAAAAGAGGATGATTATGATGAAGAAGATGATGAACAATGATGAATCTTCATATGATTTCTGGAATTTTTAAATTTTCATTAAAAAAATTATTGAAGAAATAACATTATCCTACGTGGCTAGACACATCATCATATTTTTATTAAAAAATGATCAATATGTGCATAATTTTAAAAATAAAGGACCAATTTGGGACAAAAAAAAGATAAAGGATCAATCTGTTACAAATAAATAAGATAAAGGACCTCTAGTATAATTTTGCCTAAAATCTATATTCTATATTCTTAACAACGGTAATTATATAATTTTATCAAAACTTTATAAGTGTGACATTAAGGTTTTTGGGAGTTAGCAACAGGTGGGATTGGAGAAACAAATGGGAAGCAGATTTCCTGCTGTAATATTCCACAAAGTTTTCACGCAGTTTTGATTGTGGACCGTCCGATCTGTTATGTATGGTTATGATTATTTTGATGGATTTTATAGTTAATTTGATCAGATCCGTTCGATCAAGAAGCAATGACTGAGATTGAAACTGCGTGAAACTGTGTGATTTTATTACTGTAGTAAATCCGGATCCAAACAAATGTACATGATGGACGGAAGAGGATAAAGTCTGTGCTTTGCACGGGAGGCATTATTCAGAGTTGATTAGCAAATAATTAGGAAAACACAACCGATTAATTTGAAAAACACATTAAGAGTACAAAAAATAATCATTCAAATATTATTTTATTTCAAACACCTAAATATTAGAGATGAAGAACACAACTATGATTTCTATCAAGTAACTTCAAGCATACTAAGGGGGTGTATTGGATTGGGATTTTAAAAGACTTTTTTGGCAAAACAAAATCCTGAAGATTTTAAAGATTTCGTGAGATTTTATTGATTTTGTGGGATTGTAAATGACTTTTTTTAAATGACTTTGTACAATCAAGATTCTTAAACAGGATTTTGATGGATTTACAATACAGACTTTTCAGATTTCAAACTACTTTATAGATTTTTATGATTTCGAATAACTAATTGAATTTTTTAAGATTTTGAAGAATTCATTGAATTTTAAGCAAAAAAATTACAAAAGTGAATAAAAAGGATGATAACTTTTTTTTTGGTGCATATAATTCTAACTTTTTATTTATTACATAAATAAATTCTAAAGTTTGAATAAAGCAAATAAAAACGAAATTTTTTATAGCAATATTCATTATTGCCTAAAAAAATAGTAACAAAGTGATTATAAATCCATGATTTTCTAAGTAGCATTTCTCCACATATCTGAACCTATACTAGTCCTCCATAAATTTGCATCTTCTCGTTCCTGCTCTTGTGTTTGAACAATGGGTTCATAATTATTGTCTTCATGATTTGGTAACACTGAAGATGAGGATGAAGACTCATCCGTAGGTTCGACTGGAAATTCATCTGAACGACATTCTTTACGAAGAAAATTATGAAGTGTTGCGCATGCCAACACAAGCTCCGCTTGTGCCTTAAATGGAAATGGAGGCGCGGACTTAAAAATTGTGAACCGCGATTTAAAAACACCAAATATTCTCTCAATCACATTCCTTAAGGATGCATGTCGAAGATTGAATAATTCCTTTTCATTTTCAGGGTCATTACCATGACCTGCAAAATCTTGTAGATGATATCGTACACCTCGATATGGGGCTAAAAATTTGCGTCGATTTGGAAATCCACAATCCACCAAAAAATACTTACCTAATTACATAAGAGATGCATATAAAATTAGTATGAAACTGAAAATAGATAAAACACAGTTTAAAAATTGACGACTTACCTTGGGGTACTTTAAGTCCATTCCTCCTTGTCAAAACATCATTTAATAGCTTGGAATCATGTGTTGAACCCTCCCATCCGCTAAGAACGTACATGAATTCCAAATCAAAGTTGCATGCAGCTAATACATTTTGTGATATATTTCCATTACGATCACGATAACTGCTTACATCTCGTCCTCTTACCATTGCCGGAATGTGTGTACCATCAATAGCTCCAATGCAGCTAATATATATATATATATATATATATATATATATATATATATATATATATATATATATATATATATATATATATATATATATATATATATATATATATATATATATATCAATTATTATCGATATTATTATAATAAACACAATTATATTTACAATTTTGTTATAATTAGATAATGATCACATATAATAAACACAATTATATTATGTGTTGACATCATGTTATATTGGTTCTTAAACCACTTCATCCGACTCAAATAGTGACTATAAGTTTTAGGGAACCTAGTCTTAGCATTTAGTTCAGGAAGTATTAACCGTTCTACAGTTTGTTTGCTAAGTGATCCATTAGCATCACGCATCCCCCTATTCATAGCATCCACCAAGAGATGTAACAACTCATTGGTTTCCTCCATTGTCCAAGTTACATAATCTTTGTCTTTACTTTTTCCTCTATTATTTTCTTGCAAGTCTCCCATTTGATCGCTAATATATATACATATAATAAACTAATTATTTGATAGTTGATTTTCTAATTGTCGAAAGTGTAATAACAACTATACACCGATATAATATATAATTCAATAGAAAAATCAAACCTAATAAATAACATTGTAATGAAAGGACAAGTAATAATAGTGATTTTTTGAATCAAAATAATAACAATAATATATAAAATAAAAACAATGAACCGTAAAAATTGTGTTTTTTTTAATCAAAATAATAACAATAATATATATATAAAAAAAAAAAGAACCGTAACATAAAAGTGCATAAACATAATCAATCAATGAAAAAATTGAAAAGTTGTCTCTAGAACCGTAACAATGCTGGCATATTTTTTCATATAGTGTTTTTTTTCCAATCCCTTATAAACACAATCAAAGTATAATAATAGACACAATCAATCAAAGTTCTAGCATCGTATGAAAAAATCATCATATCAAATTGATCAAAAAAACACAATCAATCATCATATGAAAAAATTCTAGCATGAACAAATTTCAGACAGATCCGTATGAAAAAATTGATCAAAGTTGTAAGAAAGAACCTGATGATGGTAGTCCTAACGGCTGGAGAAAAGTCTTGGAAAATTCTGAAAAGTCTCAAGGGTTTGAGTGAGATTGTTGGAAAAGTATTTTACGTGTAATTTGAACAAAAAAGTCTATCAAAATCCATTCCATAAAAAAGTCATCAAAATCTATAGACTTTTGAATACCAATAGACATTTTAAAAAGTATGAGAAATCTCAATTGAATACCTACAGATTTTGTTGCCTTAAAAAAAAATCATAATTGTCTTAATTGAATACCACAAGATTTGTTTAACTTTTATAAAAGTCTTGATTGAATACCACAAGACTTTTTAATCATAAAAATGTCTTTTAAAATCCATTGAAATCTCGTTTGGTTGAGCTTTTAGACATCCAAAAACACGTTGGTAGTATTTAAACGTGAGTTAGACTTGTTGGAAAGTTGTTTGGCATTTTTATGTAGAATCCATTATATCATCTAGACGTGAGTTTAGTTGAAGCAAGAATTCTTAGCTTCCGCGTTTGCTAAAATTGCTTTTCAAATTATATGTTTCTCTTGTGTCTTTCCAACGATGTCCCTTGCTTTATTTTATTATTTATTATTATATATCCTTGTCAAATTGGTAAATATACACATGATATTTCTTATACGGAAACATGCTTATATTATTTGTTTTATTATTATTAATTTTTTTTTTATTATAGTCAACTACATTATTTTCTATACGTACCAACCATGCCTATATTTTTTGTTTTCCACTCACAAAACATTATTTTTCAATTATTTACTATTATATTTTATTAAATTGTAAGTTCATAATATAATTTGACAGAAAATAATTTCTAAATATAATATGCATTTTAATGTTTATAATTTTTAATTATTTGTTTATAATTTTTTAAATGTGGTTTTTTTTTCTACTGTGGTTGATTGTTAATTAAAAATCCATTTTGGTAATTAGCCACCCCAAAAAGCAATTTTGATCTAAACTATCCAAACAATATAAATTAGTGAAAATCATTTTTACTAAATGTATCCAAACATAAATCAATTCTGTTCAAATCACTTTTAATCAAACTCAATTTTATCAAACCAATTCTCTTCACCGCAAACCAAACACACACTAAGCTTATGTTTGTTTGAGTGTTTTTTCCTTCCAAACGCGCGTCTCTCTCTCAAAACGCAACTTTTTCATTTTCTGTGCTGTTTGGACAAAATCCAAAAGTGAGTCTATGACAGTGCAAACGTGAGTTTAGTCGAAGCTAGAAATCCAAGCTTCTACGTATGTCAAACGCGATTCCAATTTTAAGGACATAAATGTCTCTATTTTGCCCTTTTATGATTGCTTACTCTTTTTTTTTGTTGACAAAATTATAACTGTTTGTGTTGTGATGTTGGTTTTCTTCCATTTTAGAGTTGCTATGGCAAGAATCGTAGAGATCCATTGACACTGCCTCTTCTTGCTGCAAATTTGGGTGTTTGCTACAGTAGCATTCCAAGGTTAGGGAAGATATACGATGGGTTCAATTTGCGGGTCAAAAAAGAAAAGCAGCAATGGGCTCCAAAGTCCAAATGCACATTGTATATTTTTGTGTGTGTTTGCAATATTAGAAAAAACAATAATACAATATCCTTTTAAAAAAAAATTCTAATATGCATTTTGGATAATAATTGGTAGCTTCTTAAAAAATAAATTTTCTTTGATATTCGTTGTAGTATACTCCCTCCGTCCCATATTATAAGCAAAAAAAATCACTTTTTCATGTCCCAAATTATAAGCAAAAAAAATTAACTTTTATCATTTTCAAGATAAATTTTTACTTAATTTACTCTCTCTTTTCTTTTCCCCATAATCAATAACCAATAAAAACTGTTTTTACATCTTCCCATAAAACTTATTTCAACAAACACACAAAAAGTCAACCTTGAAATTATCATATTTTACTTTTCTTAATAAGTGTGAAAATATTTTTTTTGCTTATATTATGGGACGGAGTAGTATAGATTATTAAGAAAAATTGAAAATTCCTAACACAAACGTAACAAAATTTAGGCTTAAATGTAGTTTTGACTCCCAAAGTTTTACAATTGCTTGATTTTGGTGAGTAGAATTGATTTATGTTTGAATAACTTTATGTTGTTTGGATAGTTTAGATCAAAATTACTTTTAGATGTGTAATGACCAAAATGAGTTTTAATTTTTTAATTTTTATTTTTTTTTAACGCGGTTTTTTGAAACATAAATCAATTCTACTCACCGATAAGAATCACTTTTACATAAAGTTATTCAAACATAAATCAATTCTACTCACCAAAATCAATTCAGTAAAATTCAATTATACCAAACTCAATTATAAGCACCACTAAATGAAACACTAAATCAAACACACAGCAAGCCTCGTTAGATTCAAATCATCACATAACAGAAACTTACAGCTGTAATAACAAAACTTTTATAATATTAATATAAAATTGGCTTAAATGCAGTTTTGGCCCCCCAAGTTTCACAATTGCTTGATTTTGGCCCCTCACATTTCAATTGCTTGATTTTAACCCCCTAAGTTTCACAATTGCTTGATTTTAGCCCTCCAAGTTTAAATTGCTCGATTTTGGCCCCCCAAGTTTACCCCCTTTTGCATTTGCTAGCCCCCCGTTGAATATTTTGATTAAAAATTGGTTATGTAGCATTTTAAAATTAAATAAGTATTTTAAAATAAATAAATAAATTACAAATTGTTTTTTAAAAATAAATTATAAAATATTTTTCTTATTATATGTAGTTTGTAAAATAATTTTGTTATATAAAAAAGTAAAAAAAACATTTTATGAACTATTTTTTAAAAACTTTGTAAACTTTTTTTTAAATAAAAAATAATTATTAAACCTTTTATTAAAAAAACAATTTTTAATACATTTTTATAAAAGCAAATATTATTATTTTTTAATTTTTTTAATTAAAACATATTTTAAATTTTTTTTTAAATGTCACATAAGCAATTTTTAGTCAAAAAAGTCAATGGGGACCAGGAAATGCAAAATGGGGTAAACTTGGGGGGCCAAAATCGAGCAATTGAAACTTGGAGGGCTAAAATCAAGCAATTGTGAAACTTAGAGGGTTAAAATCAAGCAATTGAAATGTAGGGGGCTAAAATCAAGCAATTGTGAAACTTGGGGGGCCAAAACTGCATTTAAGCCTATAAAATTCACAAGTACACCTCAAATTTGCTTTATCAAAATGTTCCTGTATCATAGCTTCATATTGTCCTGAATCTACTTAATCATTCAAGCTTCCAAACTAAAAGCAAAGAAGGATTTTAAACAACGCATTCATCCATTGTTGCATCAAATATGGGTACAACTTTATTTATGTTAATGTCAAGCCTTAACATTTCTGCCTCAAAAAAAAAAGCCTTAATGTTTCAAATTCAATTGCAATCTTAAACTTCCAAAGTAAATATGAAACTGTGGAAATTTCCTGTTAGGAAACTGTTTGAAAGTTTCTCAAAATAATACTTAGGTTTTTGAACCTATGTTCTAAAATATGTGTACACATTGTGCTACTGCTTTTCTCTACCCATAATGTTAATCATTAAGGTTAGGGATAATCTGTTTAGTCACATGTGCATTGGACCAGCAATGTGGCTTCTATTCTACCCATTTCCGGAAAAACAGTAAACTAAAACATTGTAGCAAACACATAGAATCAGAATTCAGGATTCAGATCCGATTTAGCCACTACCTTCAACCATCTATACCATGAACTTCTTTTAATAAATCAGATCAATCAGGATGAGGATGAAGAATTTTTTTTTTATTTATTTGTGAACCTTATGTTGGAAGAAGAAGAGTTTTTTTTTTTTTTTTTGAATAGGAAGGGAAGAAGCAATTTGTTTGGACAAAAAACATCATGATGTTGTTGTGATATTGTTTCAATTGATTTTAACAATAACAATTAAAATTAATAAAACAATATAAAGATTGAGGTAATTCTATAACTTTTAATATGGTAGAGACTTATTTGCAAAATTAATAGATATGGAGATACATAGTAAGTGATATGTAGCATATAATCCTATCTAGTATTTGACTAAGTCCACTTACTTTCCCATTGGCCACGATGGCGACTTCACCAAAGAAACCATTTTGGTGACTTCACGCTAGAATTTTCCTATGAAAATACTTTACATAAATTGTTATACATGCTTGCAACAGAATAGTCATTTTTATTACCACCTATTCCCACTCTTTCATCACACCCATTGTGCACAATCCACATGAGGGGAGTAGCCGCAATTTTCTGTTGAAAAATATGCCAGGCATCCAACTCTGCCGTACCACCTACCATCCTCGTTCACTAACTCGCAAACTTTCATGCCATGCAGGTGTTGCAGAATAGCCGCATGTTTTATGTTTTTCTAAGAGTGGAAATGAACAACATCATTAATGTTATCTTAATTTTCTAAAAGAATCCAAATTTTAGGACAAAAGTAAAAGTTATACGAACCAAAGATTAAGATAGAAGAATAGTACCTCTTGAAGTTCTATCAGCTTGAAATTATTCGGAATTTTCAAGTGATTTCCCAACATATCTTCCCTCAATTCAATTTTTTGTACTTCTAACCATCCAACTTTTTTTTTTTTTATTATCATCACAAGACTTTGTGTCTCTGCTTGTAGAGTTAGCAACTCCCCTTCAACAACCTTGAGCATGTTCCCTGCCACAGATATGATCTCAACATTCACATACAAATAGTCAAACCTTGACCAACTTGATAAGAAAAATACAAATATTGATCCAATATAACCGACACTCTCCTCTCTCCAGACCTTTGGTTGGGAATAGTCGAAGACACTAATGCTCTGTTTCGTAAAAGTAAGTTGTAAGCTACCTGATAGCCGATAAGCTCAATGTTTTAAGAATCGGACCGGAAGTCGAACCGTTGTGACCACCAATTCAAGGTTCAACCGGTCGGACCGATTCAACCGTTATTGAACCGTTTATATTGAACCGTTCATATAATTTTACTATCATAACAAAATAGAATAATTTTTTTTTTCTCTATAACAAACTAACAAAACACAACTTAAGAAAGTAACAAATAAATAAATATTAAATAAAATAAAAAGAATAATATTTAGCTCAACAATAAGCCCAATTTATTACTGAAAAAAGAACATACTTGACCCAAGCCCATTTACTAAACCCTAAATATAAATATCTAATCTTGTCTTAGTATACAATACAAACAATATGCAAATGTAATCAGCCGTACACTGTTCATCTTTCTCTTCTCAATCACGTGAGATTTTTTCTTTCTTTTTCTTCCTTAATTTTTATTGGCACATCCTTTCTTATATCTCTTCTTCAAGCTCAATCTTGTTCTTTCTCTCTCTTTGCTTTCTCTTCTTCAAGCAAATTACTATTTTTTCTTTTACTTTTTTAAACAAATCAGTTACTTTTATTTGTATAAAAGCAAAGGAAAAGAAAATTGAATCCTTCTGGTCTCTGTATTTCTATGTCCGGATCTTTTTACAACTCTGTTAATTAATTACCGTAAAAGACAAAGGCAAATCTTAATCAATGGATAAAAGGGAAAAAAATTCTTGACAAAAAAAGAGCGTGAAAAGAAACGAAAAATAGGGGAAAAAGTGTTTTTTTTTTTTTAAAAAAAAGCTAGATTCCGAACCGGCCGATTTTTTAAAACCGCCCCCGGTTCGACGGTTTGTGCGGTTCAGGACGGTTCCAAACGGTTTTTTTCTGGTTCTACAGACTATTGATTCTTAGCACTCATCCGGACCGCTGTTGTGTCCGGTTCCCGGTTGAACCGGCCGGTCCGGTTCTTAAAACAGTGGATAAGCTAGCTTATAACTGAAAAGCTAACTTACAACGGATAGCATGTAGCTTATAGCTGAAAAGCTAGTAGAATAAAATTAAAGTGTTTGACAAATTTAGCTGTTATAAGTACAAAATGACATAAAAGTACATGGTTGGTGGGTAGTTTTTTTTTGTAAGTGTTAGTGGGTAGTTATTACATAATTTAAAAAAAATAAATAAATAAAACTAATAAGGGTAAATATGGAATAAAATGAAAAAGCTATAAGCTATAAGCTCATACGCTACTTGAAATAGCATCTCAAAAAAAGTCACAAGCTAGTTAGAGAAACTCGTTACCAAACACTTGACATTTTTATCAAACAAGCTTATAAGTTAGTCCAATAAACTATAAGCTAGCTTATTGGACTTACCAAACAGTGCCTAACTCTTAATTCGAACTAAAATTTTGGTCAGATTCAATTTTATTATAATAATAATTTTTTTATATTATTTTATTATATTTTTTTATATTATTATTTTATATTATTTTTTTAGAGTTTTATTATAATAATAATAATATGGTAGTATGGTAGTTGCTTTTTGTTTCCTCTAATTGGAGCATCTAAGCTCTATCCCGATAGTAAGTAAACCCAATCGAATTCATTTGTTCGGACAATTAATTCGAACTAAAATTTTGGCCAGATCCAATTTTATTATAATAATAATTTTTTTTATATTATTTTACTTCAAAGGTCTTCCTATTTATAGGTGAGGATAGTGGCTTCAATTCATAAATTAGTATAGTGGATAATTGCTTTTAAAAAAAAAAATAGTATAGTGGATAATTATCTCACCTTTACAAAAAATAGCTTCACTACAGTTTTTCAAGAAACTATACAATCATCTAATCTGTTATTTAATTGTACTGAAAAAGGAACATCTCGCTCGATTATGAATACCTTAACTACTCCAAAGAGTATTAAGTACAGGTATTGGCTGTTTTCGATAAAAGATAAAATAGCTTCACTACAGTTTTTCAAGAAGCTATAAAATCTCTTTAACTTTTCCCTACTTGCATTAAAATTTATTGTTGTTTGAAAATTACTATAAGTGATTCCCTACAGCACTTGCCATAAAGCAAAGTGGAAGGTCAGAAGTAGATAGAAAGAAGTCGTATAAGCACTAATTCAGTATGGAAAAGTGATAAAAATATACAAATAACTCTAATAATACATAACAGCAGTTACATAATCACAACAAGGTTTTAACCGAAAATATACCAAGCAATTAAGCAAAATTACACGACAGTTTTATAAGACCAATTAACAAATCACATAGGTGAGGTAGTACCCCAACAATGCTGCATGTTGCATTCCTGCCTCTCTCAAAAGGAAGAACCATGTTGGTTCAAGAACTTGCAAGTTACAGGTACCAGTCGCAACTGCGTTATTCCAACTTATGTAATACTCTAACGAGATCATAGGTATACTCTATTAATTGTTAATTGAAGAATTTGCATCTTCCAAACATCATGTCATACAAATTGAAGTTTGGTGATCAAAATGCATGTCAGTACTTGCCATTCTATTAGTTCCTACAAGTGATATCCGGTCATCATAGACATAAACGCTTCCAAATGCATCTGTGCCAGGAGGACATTCAAGAGCAGCTTCAAGAACTCTATGGTGTACCCCATGAGAATCAATGGAATACCCACCTTTATGATCATGCCCAGCAAGAACAACCTTAACACAATTGTATCTGTGTATCAAATCCATCACTTCATCACAATTCCACAATAGTGCCTCCTCAGTTGCTGCACAAGGATCTAGAGGCAGATGGCATGCGACAACAACCTTCTGTTTCAAATTGGTTGCATCGTGGAGAACACCATCCAACCATTTCATCTGTTCCTTTCCAACACCTCCGTTAAACATAAGAAACCTTCTTTCAAGCCCCACCATATTTGTTGGACTGTTCTTATCTTCATTTGGATTCCTCTCCCTAAGCAATTTCATGGCCTCCAATGTTCTTGGATGATCTTGAGGCCAACCAATGGCACTGATGTCATAGCTATCCAGAACTACAAATCTATATTCAGGCACAGGTGAGAAATCATAGTAAGCACAACCATCAAGGGTTTGGATATTCAATAATGGAAGCAACGTGCTTCGAGGAAGATTGTAAAGACAGTGATTGCCAATCATATGATACACAGGTCCCCTGAACATTCCAAATTCATCCACAACTTTCTTTACAGCATGAATAGATTGATCTTTAGGACAAAATCCATCAACAATATCTCCTAAATTAATCACAAACTTATGCTTCTGATGAGTATTCCATTCTTTAACTGCTCTCTGCAATACAAGAAAACTATGCCTATAATACCGCGGAACACCGAGGAATGAGCGACCATCAGGAATGTCAGCGTATTGGACATCAGAAATCAATCCAAAAGAAAAAAGAGGCTGTGCAGTAGCAACCCCAGTGGCAGACACCATGGCGTCTCTCTATGATCACCTACCATACATAAAACATCTATAACGTCAGCAAAGTAGTACTTTCCAAGCGCAATCTAAAGAAAAAGCTAACACTCAGAATACATATCCAGAGATAGATAATGATTAAGGAAGAAAATATACAGAAAAAAAAAAAAAAAAAAAAAAAAGTGGGGTAGCTAACTTGGCCTCTACTTGAATTATCAGACTCCTGGCATTTTCTTTTCAGAAAGTAGTTTCCCTTTACTCATAACAGCCTACTTACTTGGGAGCAAGTTCATCAATCTGAGTTAGTCTAATGCAATTTCCATTCCCAATTTGTACAAATCAAATATAAACATAGGTAAAAGATAAAAGTTTGATATACTACCTAGAGAATAAGTTTTTGAGAATCATTTTCCAGTTTGAGGCACGAGGGTGATGCTCCTTTTTTAAATACTTTTCCCCTATGGCTGCAAGTAAGACATATATATTTAGGGTAGTTTTGGAGCTTACTATGTGTTCTGGGGAAGATGGATGAAGGGCAAAGGCGAAAGACTAAGATGATGAAGACATGGATATGCTGCTCAATTTAAAGATAAAGAAATCACCATTAAACAATGTTTGATAAATCTTTACCTAGGATTCTACATCCTATCTCATCATAAATAAATTTTGTTTTATCTTTCTATCAATGGTATCATTAACAAGCACAGACACGGCTTTAAGTTAAACAGAGGAATTTAAAAATACATTATTATTATTATTATTATAATAATTAATAAAGATATTAGGACCATCAATCATTCACAAGTTGTTTACTACTTTATAATTAAGAAAACATAAACAAGAAAAAGAGAATCATGCGATGAAAGGTAGATTTGGAAGGACGTGCGTACCGGTATTGAGTGATTTGAAACAAACAAACAAACAAACAAACAGGCAGCAATATGTGTTTCTGGTGAAATAGAGAATCAAATGGAGAGATCAGAGAAGAGAAGGTTGATTGATTAACACAACTGACGCCGTCTCAACTATTCTTTAAACCCAAATCTTCTCCTGCCATAGCCATACATATTACCAAATACAACATGAAAGAAGAATGGTAGTTGGTTGGGTGCGGAGTGCGGACTTGGATTCCAATTCCATAAAGATGCACTCATAGTCATGTGGTAGCTCATTTCTATGGTTGGATTAAGATCACATTTTTAGGGATTTTGGTAGTATGCATTTCATCCTTATTGCCAATCTTGTAAAAACTTTTAAAAAAAAAAAAAATCATATTTTTCATTTTCTTTCACAAATACTAGGCTTTTTATTTTATGTCGGTATCAGGCTATCAGCTAAGGAAGAAATGGATTTGCTTAATATCGGTCGTCTGATTTTTAATAGATGGTTAAGATTTTGTACGGTGGAAAACTAGGATTTATATATGAATTGTTCGATCTAAAATCAACGGATGTAATACATTGTAAAATTGTGTAGTTATTATTCTATAGCGGTGAATCTAGATTAGATGAGGTGGGGATAGGTCAGACCAGCCTACGAGGCCTAGCCTACATAGGCTCAGGTCAGATCAGCCTATTTCTTTAAATAGAGCAGGTTGAGACTTTTTTATAAGCTTATTTAGTTAAATAGGTCAGGTTGCATACCATTAAAGAAGTCTTTTAGCTTACTAGGCCGGCCTAAGTTAAATTAATATCAATAATATTTTTATCAATATTATTATTTATATATTAAAATTTGTACTTTTATTAAATTATAAATTTATTAACTTTTTCAATATATATATAGGAAGCACTTCAAGTGAGGGGAATGTTTTATCATGAGAAATGAGAAAAACAAATATAAACCATCAGATTAAAAGTAACGGTCTTGATTAAATTGGCTTCATTTAACTAATTTACGCTATCCACCCACTATGATATTACTCTTTGTTTTCTGGATCAACCTTGACGTTTCATTGCCGCAGCAATTTGTTGTACCACCAATTCCCCTTCAAATGTTTCACTTTTGTCCAATCAAATCGATAAACAAATTGATCTTAATAACAATAATTTGATAAATTGTTCTTCATTAAAAATAAAAATGATTGATTTGGGGGGACAGAAACTATTCACGATTGGTTTCCTTTTTTTGTGGTGTGGTGTGCATCCATGGCAAACTAATAATCCTCACATGTTTGTCAAGATAAATGGAAATAAAAAAATTTAACGGATCGAATTATAAACCACGAAAGTGGAGAAAGGGGCGAAGGAGAAAGGTGCAGAGTTGCAGGATAAAATGGAAGACAAAGAGTGATATCATACCGAGTGGGTAGTGTAAATTAGTCGAGTGAAGTCAATTCAATCAAGACCGTTATGTTTAATCTGATGGTTTATATTTATTCCTCTCATTTCTCGTAATAAAACACTCCAATGTATTATCATAAACTATAATTGAAATATAATTACATATATAGTCGAAATCTCTAAAATGTCATGTTAAATATTAAAATGACATTATTTTATTAGTTCATAAGCATATTTAAAAATAAATATAATTATTTATTTAAAATTTGTATCGGTGATAATAAGTACAATTACAATTGATAAGAAAATTAGGTACAATTGACTTGTTTATAGGCTAACTAACAGACTAACTAACTAGTAATTAATGCAACTAACTATATTTCTAATATATATATATATATAGGGGGCTGCTAATTTAGACCCAGTTGGGTCTAAATTAGCAAGGTGCACCTTTTGAGTTGGACAAAAATACCCATTTTTTAATTTTTTGGAAGAATAGAGCAACAGGGGCATTTCTGTAATTTTCTGCAATTTTACACGGGCCCCCCACTTCTTTTTCCCCCCCCCCAGACACGTGGCAGCTTCTCATTTGACAAAAAACGCGCGCGTGCAGAACACGCGCCGACAGGCGCGCGTGGTGGAGAGGAACACGCGGAGAGAGAAAGCCTTTTTAAAAGGCAGGCCACGTGTCACATTTTAATTGGCTGCGTTAATTTTTTTTCATTTTATACTTTAAACTCGATTATTTCATCGTAAATTAATTTTTTATTTTTTAATTTTTATACCAAAATTCATAATTTTTTTTTCTCTACAAATAGAGACTTGGTTTGTTTGATTTGGACACCGAAAAAAAAACGCAATTTTTCACTACTTTAAACTCGATTATTTCGTCGTAAATTAATTTTTTATTTTTTATTTTTTATTTTTTATACCAAAATTCATAATTTTTTTTTCTCTACAAATAGAGACTTGGTTCGTTTGATTTGGACACAGAAAAAAAAACTCAATTTTTCACTACCTTAATCTCATCAAATAACTAATAATCAACTTACTGAAACCATTTTACCAGCAAAATGGTTTCAGTTTACAACTCTCTGAAACCATTCTACCAGATAAATGGTTTCAGAAGCAAACACAATTAATAAATTACTCACTGAAACCATTCTACCAGTAAAATGGTTTCAGAATACAACTATGTGCAACCATTCTACAAGGTAAATGGTTTGAGAAGCAAATAACTAATAATCTACTTACTGAAACCATTCTACCAGCAAAATGGTTTCAGATTACAACTCTCTGAAACCATTGTACCAGATAAATGGTTTCAGAAGCAAACACAATTAATAAATTACTCACTGAAACCATTCTACCAGTAAAATGGTTTCAGAATACAACTATGTGCAACCATTCTACAAGCTAAATGGTTTCAGAAGCAAATAACTAATAATCAACTTACTGAAACCATTCTACCAGCAAAATGGTTTCAGATTACAACTCTCTGAAACCATTGTACCAGATAAATGGTTTCAGAAGCAAACACAATTAATAAATTACTCACTGAAACCATTCTACCAGTAAAATGGTTTCAGAGTACAACTATGTGCAACCATTCTACAAGCTAAATGGTTTCAGAAGCAAATAACTAATAATCAACTTACTGAAACCATTCTACCAGCAAAATGGTTTCAGATTACAACTCTCTGAAACCATTGTACCAGATAAATGGTTTCAGAAGCAAACACAATTAATAAATTACTCACTGAAACCATTCTACCAGTAAAATGGTTTCAGAATACAACTATGTGCAACCATTCTACAAGCTAAATGGTTTCAGAAGCAAATAACTAATAATCAACTTACTGAAACCATTCTACCAGCAAAATGGTTTCAGATTACAACTCTCTGAAACCATTGTACCAGATAAATGGTTTCAGAAGCAAACATTAGTTTTTAATTATCGTTTTATCTCATTTAAGGTAGTGAAAAATTGCGTTTTTTTTTTTCGGTGTCCAAATCGAACGAACCAAATCTCTATTTGTAGAGAAAAAAAAAATTATGAATTTTGGTATAAAAAACAAAAAATAAAAAATTAATTTACGACGAAATAATCGAGTTTAAAGTAGTGAAAAATTGCGTTTTTTTTTCGGTGTCCAAATCAAACAAACCAAGTCTCTATTTGTAGAGAAAAAAAAATTATGAATTCTGGTATAAAAATTAAAAAATAAAAAATTAATTTACGACGAAATAATCGAGTTTAAAGCATAAAATGGAAAAAATCACGCAGACCCATTCATATGCTGACACGTGGCTGCCTTTTTCAAAAGTAAAATTTTCTCTCTCCAGCTTATAATCTAGTGTGGCGCAGACAAGATGGTAGGATGATCTGGGCTGTCTGATCAATCAGACAGCCTTAATGAGATCACATCTTGGCTGTCTGATGGAAATCAACGGTCTGTAACCATGGTCCTTCCGTACGCGCGCGACACTGGATCCACGTCTATTAATTTTTAAGAAGGTGGGGGCGCGTGTCATTATTTTTTTTTTTATGTAAAATTACAGAAATGCCCCTGTTGCTCTATTCTTTCAAAAATTAAAAGAATGGGTATTTTGGTCCAACTCAAAAGGTGCACCTTGCTAACTTAGACCTAACTAGGGTCTAAGTTAGAAAACCCCATATATATATATATATATATATATATATATATAAATCCTAGATAGTTGTGGAATTGCCTATCTAAACCCTAATCCACAAACCAATGAAAACATTTCATTTAGCCACATATCATCCACTTACATCCATTTAATGTGGGGTACTAATTGTAATTATTATTATTATTATTATTATTATTGTTTTGGGTTATTATTCATTTTAAATTTTTTTGTTCATTTTATTATTTTGTGTATTTTTTTTTTTTCAAAAAAGTTAATGTTTTTGCTAATAATCTTTTGTCCAATCTTTGTAAATATAAGGAGTTGGTCGATTGTCAGAACTACTTTCTAATGTTAGTAAAAAAAATAGATAAAGTAAAATTTATTAATGGTTGTTATGCCCTGTATGATTTTTATCATATTCGATATTTGAGTATGAGTTAAGTTGGTTTATCTTTGCTCCAATAAGTTTCAAATTAATATAAATGTCAAATTCGATAATACTGTAGTTTTTTGGTAAGAGATAATGAAGTAGTTTATCAAACTCATAATCCTCCAGTGAGATTTATAATATAAATAAAAACTTATGTTTCAATATCGATTGTTTTCCATTGTCAATTATATGTTGTCATTTTCATAGTTATTTTGAAGAATGAGTTAAAGATATTGCTAATCAATGTTAATGAAGAATATATCAAAGTAACTTAATGTGATGTATAAATAAGTTTTTTAAATGTATAAACATCTATATATTATCACTGCACAATTGTCGATGCACAATTTTGACCATGAATATATTTTGTTGTGTATTATTAAAAATTATGAAAAATTGATATTTTGATAGTACCCATCGAGACGAATTTAACAAGATCTCATATGCTTATATTTATCTTTATATATTAGGAAAAAAATATGGTCAAAGTAACTTATATGAATAGTGCACATGGTCAAGTTGTGACAATTATTTTGAGACGGAGTGAGTAGAATTTTGGGTGGTGTTAAAAGGGTTATTGTTGGGATCCATTTCACTAAAAAGATGTTTAGATCTACAAACAAGAGTTTATTGAAGGTTAAATAGAAAAATTAGAAAGAAAAATTCGTTTTTTTTTTTGTGTTCAAATCAAATGAATCAAGTCTCTATTTATAGACACAAAAAATGACGAATTTTGGTAAAAAAAAATTTTAATTTACTACGAAATAATTGACCCCAAATGATAAGAATGAGATAAAAATCACTTATAAATCACTTATAAATCCTAGATAGTTGTGGAATTGCATATCTAAACCCTAATCCACAAACCAATGAAAACTTTTCATTTAGCCACATCATCCACTTACATCCATTTAATGTGGGGTACTAATTGTAATTATTATTATTATTATTATTATTATTATTATTATTATTGTTATTATTATTATTATTATTATTATTATTATTGTTTTGGGTTATTATTCATTTTAAATTTTTTTGTTCATTTTATTATTTTGTGTATTTTTTTTTTCAAAAAAGTTAATGTTTTTGCTAATAATTTTTTGTCCAATCTTTGTAAATATAAGGAGTTGGTCGATTGTCAGAACTACTTTCTAATGTTAGTAAAAAAAATAGATAAAATAAAATTTATTAATGGTTGTTATGCCCTGTATGATTTTTATCATATTCGATATTTGAGTATGAGTTAAGTTGGTTTATCTTTGCTCCAATAAGTTTCAAATTAATATAAATGTCAAATTCGATAATACATTATTGTCATCTCTATACACTTTTTCATATGCCTACATTTATATACCTATGACTTTTCATTATACACTCACTCAACTAATAATAATAGTTTTTACTAAATTATACGCACTAATTAATCTTTTATACTATATATTGAATTATAGTATCCAATTAAGAATCAAATGCACAGCGTATGAGTATGACCACAAACCGTTTTCATAGTGACATGACAATTTATGGATTACCAACTTATTTTGGTAGTTGCAATAGGATCCATTGTAATCTTTTCGAAATGTATAAACACATCTTTAATATTTATCTTATATTTACATCACTTTATTATTATTATCCACACATTCCATTGAACCATTTTGACTTTATGTCATTCCAAGATATTTTGAATTCACCTGAAGAAGAAAAAATAGTTGGTAATGATTATTAGCTTTTGTAACACTCAAACCCATTATTTAATAAAATTCTACCATGATAAATCTTTTTCAAAATACGCGGCGGAAAATCAAAGTTTGTTATTATAAAAGTCATGGTTCGAGCATTACATTCTTCAACCAAAATAATACTAATGTAGTTAATTAGTAAAAATGTTTGTTTATACAAAATAATCCTCTTTATCGAAAGATACAGTTTTACAAATAAATACAAGAATGTCATAAAGACTCTATACTCTAAGTACACCCTTTTCCCGTGTCACAATCAGAGCGGAGCTTCACCGACGACTCGACATCGATAACCACAAAACTTGTGAATATGGACCCCCAACGGTCCAACACATAACACATAAAAGAGAGTTAGACAACATACTCAAAATATACAAGTGTAAGTAAATTATACTTAAACACTTCATCAACATTCATGCATATTCATATATCATGCATATACTTCATCAATCTCATTTAATTATAAACTACAAGAAGTTATAATCAAATATCAAACATAATCCTCAAGAACTTGAAGCCAATTACATTTATAATCATCGGACAATCAACACATACAACAAGTCTAACACACATAGACAATTATCACATATTCCAAACATATGTGTCACATATCAAATATCAAATAATGTACACATATCCTAATGCAATCTAATGCCACAATCTTCATGCTATGTCCCCTAGACATATCTAATGCACGTGGTACCATCGTCTTTATTAGAGTATCTCACCTCTAATATTCGTCTTTATCGGATAAATATAATCTGATATCCGTCTTTATTGGAATATCCAATATACATCAACAATTCATGAATGCATGTATGTAATTCATGAATTCACACTCACACAATTAGCATTTTGCTCGTCATTTATAATGTGGAACACTATCCGACATTTCGTCTTTATTAAGATAACACTATACCTTAATATACTTCTTTATCGAATAACATATAATTCGATATACTTCTTTATTAGAATAACATACTCTAATATCCTTCTTTATTAAGTTGATTAACACCTTAATATACTTCTTTGACATTTAAACAAACATCATCAATAATCATCTTCCAAAACAAGATACACACACATAATCCAATTGCATACATCATCACAAAAGCATAAGATTAAGTCAAATTCCCAACACATATTCATGACCATCACAATCATATTTATTCTCTAAGATTACTCAATTAATCTCGTTTAATATGTTCATTATCCATATTATAAGCATATATGTGTATTACAACAATTAACATACATAATATAACATGTTAGAACCCTCAAAGCCATTCAAATTTCAAAACAGCAAAGTGTTGTGCTGGCACGGTGGCTTAGCGAGCCGTAGCGAACGGTTCGCTAAGCGAAGGCCTAGCGAGCATCAGCGAACCACACCAGTGGGACACTGGCTCCTGGCGAGCCGTAGCGAAGGGCTCCTGTCATGAATGCTCAAAACTCACGTTTTTCACTCCAAATCACCCAAAAATCTCATTTTTCATGTTATAAACCCAAAATGAGTTTGTATTCAAGTGCAACAAACATATCTAAACACAAAAGGCCGGTTCATTTCACCGATCTACCATTTTTACTACGAAAAAGTAAAGATTTAACACTTTTACTCAAAACTCTCAAGAACACAAAGTTCTTGAGTTTAATCATCCATAAATCCCGTTTTTATCCATTAGATTCGTTCATACATCATGATAAGAGCATGTTAAACATGTTATGAACCTTAGAATCGATTTCCATTAAGAAAATCCATTCACAACTAAAACGAAAATGGGGTGGAGGAAGTTCGGGTGAGGAGAAATCGACATTCTCCCCTTCCTCGTATCACCCACGAATATGAAATCTACTGTCTTACCTTAGATTCGACGAAAGCTCGACGATTGCTCTTGATCTCTCTTGCTCAAGCTTGCCCTAGCTCTCCTCTTGCTCTCCCTTCTCTCTACTTCTCCCAAAAACAAGAAAAATGAACTCTTTCTCTCTCTAAGGGCTTCATATAGCGCCCCCCATCTTAAGTCCAAGGCCCATTGGGCCTCAAGCCCAATAGCTTGGCCCAACTCCCGTTAACTCTCACTAACTCGCGCGTTAACTAAAACTCTCGATAATTAACTTAAAGTTACTATCTTACTTAAAAGTCATGTCACCAAATAAATAAACACTTACATGGTGAATAATAAATTTGGGTCGTTACAACTCTCCCTCACTTAAAAGATTTTCGCCCTCGAAAATTACGCTATTAAAACAACTCCGGATAACTCCTGTATCCGACCCTCCAACGAAACGCTCAAAACGCTACACATTACCAGGTTTGACAAAATTAGTTTATCTCATCCAACACAATTTTTGCCTATTTATCAACAAGAGATCAAGGACGGCCAGTTCCTCAATTTGTCGATAGATAGCCAACAATCATGATATCGGCATAAATCATTCTTATCAAACCGCTAAAACGTCCACTTCGCACGAAACATCCATAGATTCCCATTCTACGACCTCACAACGTTAACCCAAAATAGGTACAACCAATCGAACACACTCCGAAAAGACGTGAAATACTCCACAAATCCTTATAAATCTTTGATTCCCTCATGAATCACTTAACCGAGCTACATCACCCATTTATATCTGAACCTTATTCCAACTTATCATTCTATAATGTCATCTCAACATTCAGTTGATGGCCAACATTCTCAAACTTCATTGACACATGCTAAAAACTACCGTCTCTAACCGTCAAATTCCTTTTCTCACATATCTCCAGTCATTGAGTCAAATCCCAATACGACTATTATGTTCCCAAATAATCTCTCAACCAATATTTGCATTCCTTAACGCAAACATTTTCCATCACCACTTCTCCTTAATCCCTTAGCAATTCGCTACTTCAAAATTAGACCACCGCCTAAAATTGGTTCTCCAACAATCATAACTTCTATCTCGTTGATTTCAAACGAAATCTTCAATTTGCCTACAATCAACTTATCCATGTTCCCCATCATCTTGCATTGCAACAAGCATAATCTTCTCTGTTTATTCACTCATCAGTTTCTTATTCACCTCCGACCTCTACCAATCATCATCTCTCTATGGATAGCTATCTTTAAACTCCTCCTTAGTACATTCGATACCAAAATCAAACTCTTGAATTAAATCTACAAAGCTCCAAATATTCGCCATACAATCTAATTCTATCCATTAAATTCTAATCAACCTTTGTCTTAGTATTCTTACTAATGACTCCTTGTCTACTCCCAATATGACATCTCTAGAAAATTTCCAAAATTCTCATCCAAAATACATTTTAAGTTATACACCAAATCACTACTGTTTCATCATCCATGATGAAACAATTTAAAATCCTTTACTTCATTGCCACCGATTGTGACCATACTACATCAACATCCACGATGCATCTAACAACACTAGTCTCCACTAACCTTCCTATTCCATAAATCCAAATTTCCTAGTAAATACTTACTTACTCTTATCTTGTGGGCACTACCAAATGCTCTCCGACACTTACCTTAGGCATCGCCTTCAACTCCTCACTATATGTGCTCAAACACAACATCTACTCACATGTGCGGTAATCCTTTTCGCAAATTCTCACCTAACACAAGTCACTTCCAACATGACCTCCTATTACTCAT
Organism: Trifolium pratense; assembly: GCF_020283565.1. Lineage (NCBI taxonomy): Eukaryota > Viridiplantae > Streptophyta > Magnoliopsida > Fabales > Fabaceae > Trifolium > Trifolium pratense. The sequence goes on from NC_060065.1 coordinate 28,236,560, forward strand.
TCTATGCACGTTCTTCAACGGCTAACTTTCTTATTTCTAATCATTCTAAGACGTTACTACTCACTTAGCTTCATCTCAACCTCCAAGACTCTACGTTCTCGTTCAACATGTGACGTCAATTGTCCGGTCATTATCCAAATCCAATCACTTTTTCTTCGACAAGCCTCTCACAAAATCCTTCGAATCGTTATCCTACTTCCATCTTCGAATAAACTCGATTATTCATACAATCCTTACTTCCAATGATTCAACAATCATACTCATCCTATCACAATGCCTCTTAATTCCATTCTCATCTACTTTAAAACCTACTTCCCTTCATCGATTAATTAACACCAACAGTTCACTAATCTTCACATCTCTTTCTCTAAGCTTTTCAAATCTCTTCTGAAAATCACTTCACACACTAGACTTAGAACTCCAAATTGTTCAACCAATTCAACCTACTACCATATGCACGACTCACGTAAAACATCTTACTCAAGCATCTGCTACAACATCCGATCCACTTGGATGACAAGTTACTTCAAATCATCATCCTCTCAAGAATCCTAATCACTTCTTCTTCCTCATATTCGACTCCTTTCAATCAAACAGGTACTTCAACTTTGGTCCACAAAACACGCCTCCATACTTTTAGTGCAACACACGATCTCCAACCGTTCCGAATACTCTTCATCTCACTTAACCAATCTCACTAACGCCCCTACGGTGAAACACTTGGTCTGACGACTTCTCTTCTAGTAGTTTCTCACAACTTGTTGCTCCCATTCATTCCACTTCGAGCAACGTCACCACTTCCTGAATATTCTGCTTCAAGAACATCCCTACTCAACCCATCTTCTCACGTTCGAAACATCTCAGAGGTATATAACCTTCCCCCCCACTTATCTCAAACTCACCTACACTCTTCCACTAGAACTCTCGGTGCTTACACCTATCCGTTCTATCACCTTTACGCATATTCTTCCCAAGAAGAAACTAGTATCGACATCGTTTACACGCATGTCGCATACAAGGGACAAAACCCAACCCACGATACCTAAACACTTACACAAAATCATGCAAGCATCTAAGTAATCTATACTTCCCTCACTTCTCAAAGTTAGGAAATCAAAACAACACAAGAAAAATGAACATTGCAAAGCAATAATTCATATTCACATTTATTCTAGTCCTAACAAACACAAGAAGACAATAATCTCACATTCAATAAACTTAGGACAAGACATAAACAAAATAAAATTCTTGTCTGGCTCCCTCACTTAGCAAAAGCTAGCGAGCTCCCGGCGAGACAAGTCAGAACTTTCTCAGGATTTAGTGAGACTTAGCGAGATTCAGCGAGGTTCATTCTTCGCCAAGCGAGCACATCCAAAAATCTGGGTGCTCTGCTACGGTTTTGAACTTACGCTCACTAAACTCTCGTTTTCTCGACTCACTGATCCACAAAATCTATAACTTCAAGCACATAACATCATTATAGACTTGAAAGTACAATTAGAATCATGCATCAATAAGCACAACATAGAATTATGAGATCTTCATGTTTTTATTCATAAAACGCATAGCAATTCAAGTTCCTAGTAATCATCTAGCACATGTTATAAACAAACATATAACAACACACACTAGGATTCACTAACATCCTACTCTTCTCACTATTTTGAAAATTTAATTTTCACTTACTCAAAGAAAATAACTCTATATTTTCACCAAAATCTTCATCATCAAGAAATATCATTAGTTTTTCTTTTAAAATTATTTCAAATCATCACCACATGCAGTTTTATATCATGTCGGATCGTCACATCCAGTTTTATATCATGCCGGATCATCACATGCAGTTTTATATCATCCCAGATCATCACATGCAGTTTTATATCATGCCGGATCGTCAACAATTAACAAATAAGCATCAATCAACCAAGTTTAAACTACACAAATGTTAAACTCTAAGCATATACAACTATTATAAACATAGAAGTATAACACTCACACAACTACTCACAAAAAGAATGGATAATCTAATCCAATTCACATCACTCATAGTTCCTAAACGAACAACATGAATGATTTCACAAAACAAACAACATAAAATTGTTAGACAAACACGACTGACGCACAATACTCACTTGGTCTGACTGCACAGACCTGCTCTGATCGACACATAACCCACACAGTCCGAAGACAACGGGGCTCTGATACCAATTGTAACACCCAAACCCGTTATTTAATAAAATTCTACCATGATAAATCTTTTTCAAAATACGCGGCGGAAAATCAAAGTTTGTTATTATAAAAGTCATGGTTCGAGCATTACATTCTTCAACCAAAATAATACTAATGTAGTTAATTAGTAAAAATGTTTGTTTATACAAAATAATCCTCTTTATTGAAAGATACAGTTTTACAAATAAATACAAGAATGTCATAAAGACTCTATACTCTAAGTACACCCTTTTCCCGTGTCACAATCAGAGCGGAGCTTCACCGACGACTCGACATCGATAACCACAAAACTTGTGAATCTGGACCCCCAACGGTCCAGCACATAACACATAAAAGAGAGTTAGACAACATACTCAAAATATACAAGTGTAAGTAAATTATACTTAAACACTTCATCAACATTCATGCATATTCATATATCATGCATATACTTCATCAATCTCATTTAATTATAAACTACAAGAAGTTATAATCAAATATCAAACATAATCCTCAAGAACTTGAAGCCAATTACATTTATAATCATCGGACAATCAACACATACAACAAGTCTAATACACATAGACAATTATCACATATTCCAAACATATGTGTCACATATCAAACATCAAATAATGTACACATATCCTAATGCAATCTAATGCCACAATCTTCATGCTATGTCCCCTAGACATATCTAATGCATGTGGTACCATCGTCTTTATTAGAGTATCTCACCTCTAATATTCGTCTTTATCGGATAAATATAATCCGATATCCGTCTTTATTGGAATATCCAATATACATCAACAATTCATGAATGCATGTATGTAATTCATGAATTCACACTCACACAATTAGCATTTTGCTCGTCATTTAAAATGTGGAACACTATCTGACATTTCGTCTTTATTAAGATAACACTATACCTTAATATACTTCTTTATCGAATAACATATAATTCGATATACTTCTTTATTAGAATAACATACTCTAATATCCTTCTTTATTAAGTTGATTAACACCTTAATATACTTCTTTGACATTTAAACAAACATCATCAATAATCATCTTCCAAAACAAGATACACACACATAATCCAATTGCATACATCATCACAAAAGCATAAGATTAAGTCGTATTCCCAACACATATTCATGACCATCACAATCATATTTATTCTCTAAGATTACTCAATTAATCTCATATAATATGTTCATTATCCATATTATAAGCATATATGTGTATTACAACAATTAACATACATAATATAACATGTTAGAACCCTCAAAGCCATTCAAATTTCAAAACAGCAAAGTGCTGTGCTGGCACGGTGGCTTAGCGAGCTGTAGCGAACGGTTCGTTAAGCGAAGGCCTAGCGAGCATCAGCGAACCACACCAGTGGGACACTGGCTCCTGGCGAGCCATAGCGAGCCGTAGCAAAGGGCTCCTGTCATGAATGCTCAAAACTCACGTTTTTCACTCCAAATCACCCAAAAATCCCATTTTTCATGTTATAAACCCCAAATGAGTTTGTATTCAAGTGCAACAAACATATCTAAACACAAAAGGACGGTTCATTTCACCGATCTACCATTTTTACTACGAAAAAGTAAAGATTTAACACTTTTACTCAAAACTCTCAAGAACACAAAGTTCTTGAGTTTAATCATCCATAAATCCCGTTTTTATCCATTAGATTCATTCATACATCATGATAAGAGCATGTTAAACATGTTATGAACCTTAGAATCGATTTCCATTAAGAAAATTCATTCACAACTAAAACGAAAATGGGGTGGAGGAAGTTCGGGTGAGGAGAAATCGACATTCTCCCCTTCCTCGTATCACCCACGAATATGAAATCTACTCTCTTACCTTAGATTCGACGAAAGCTCGACGATTGCTCTTGATCTCTCTTGCTCAAGCATGCCCTAGCTCTCCTCTTGCTCTCCCTTCTCTGTACTTCTCCCAAAAACAAGAAAAATGAACTCTTTCTCTCTCTAAGGGCTTCATATAGCGCCCCCCATCTTAAGTCCAAGGCTCATTGGGCCTCAAGCCCAATAGCTTGGCCCAACTCGCGTTAACTCTCACTAACTCGCGCGTTAACTAAAACTCTCGATAATTAACTTAAAGTTACTATCTTACTTAAAAGCCATGTCACCAAATAAATAAACACTTACATGGTGAATAATAAATTTGGGTCGTTACAGCTTTCGTTTTAATTTAAATCTCATATATTGATTGATATTTTAATCTAAATAATATGTCTCTATTTTAATTGTTTTAGATGTTATTGCACATGTGATTGAAAGAAGTGAATTCAACATTATTATAATATAAAATACTGCATAACACCCGCCCGTGCGATGCACGGGTGTTATGCGGTATTTTATATTATAATGTTGAAAAATCATTTGTATAAATTGAAACAATAAGTATTATGAAGATTATAATAATAACATCAACAACAAAATAATAATAATAATAATAATAATAGTAAAAAAAGTGATGTAAATATAAGATAGATATTAAAGATGTGTTTATACATTTCGAAAAGATTACAATGGATCCTATTGCATCTACCAAAATAAGTTGGTAATCCATAAATTGTCATGTCAGTATAAAAACGGTTTGTGGTCACTGCTGTTCAAAAAAAGTGAGAAAACAACAAAATCAACAACAAACAGAAATAAAGAGCAATTTGATTGTAAAAGTTGTAAAATAAACAGGTAATTTTCACCTCTAAGTAGGGGCAAATTGGTTTTGAAAGAGCACAGAAACAAAGAGGGACAAAAGAGGAGAAAGTCGCCAAAGGACCGGTTGTGGGATGCAGAGGCGCGGTGGCTGTGCGTCGGAACAGAAGAGAGTGTTAGGCCTACTGTCGTATAAAAGAAATCTTTTGGTAATTCACCAAAAAAAAAATCTTTTGGTACCGTCTGAAATTTTTTGTGTACCCTGTGAATTTTCAAAAATACTCCTATCTATTAGTTAATTAGCAAATAATATTTGTTGTCTAAGTAGTAGATAGGTAAAAATATTCAATGGCAAGAAAGAACGGTCGAATCGAAGATATCACGCCCGCTTGAGAACCCTTGAAATTTATTTTTTTGCAAAATTATATTAGAGGTCCTTTATCTTATTTATTTGTAACACATCAATCCTTTATTTTTTTTTATCACATATAGGTCCTTATGTTTGTAAATGTGCACAAATTGGTCATTTTTTCCATTTTTTATTTAAAAAATATGACTTGACGTGTATTTTGATATAGTTTAATAAAGAAGATGATAAATAATATGAAAAAGATGATGAATGTTATAAAATCTGGTTTTTTTTTTAATTCTTAATAAAAAATTATTTTAAAAAATAAAATTTCCTACGTAGCTTGCCAACTCATATTTTAATTAATATAACAATCTCAATCACTATCATTGAATAACATTGATGAAATTGTTATGACTAACTGAAGACGACAGACTATGTGACCTTTTGCGTCTCAATTGTGGAAAGAAAGTGGAAGGAAATAAAATTACGGAAATCAATGAATGAACTTAGACTACTCTAGTCTAAGTTCATTCATCGATTTTCTTAATTTTCTAAAAACGGTTTTGGGTTATATATTATCAAGTTATCACTGCTGTTCAAAAAAATAAAAAAAATAAAAAAAAATCAAGTTATCACTTGAGTTTGGTCTAGATTATAGAATTTAAATAAAATATGATGATTTAGTGACAATTGTTTAAACAATTGTTTAGCAAAATATGATGATTTAATGACTATTTTCAACCATTATAGTGACTATTTGCTTCCATTAGTCCATACGTTTTTTTTCTTATATAAACATATAATCGAACAGTTTTTTTTATAGTGACTATTTGCTTCCATTAGTCCATATTAATGCATCATTACACATATAAATGTAGGTATGCAAAGTTGATCAATATGACAATAATGTAAGGAGAAATAATGTGACATTGTAAGTGGATGACATGGCTAAATGAAGAAATTTCATTGGTTTAAGTGGATTAGGGTTTACAGAACTAATAGGATAACTATCTAGGATTTATATATATAGATTATTTTGTTGTTGTTGATGACTTGATGTTGTTATTATAATTTTCATAATACTTATTGTTTCAATTTATACGAATGATTTTTCAACATTATAATATAAAAAATCCGCATAACACCCGTGCATCGCATGAGTGTGGGACTAGTAAGAACAAACAACTAAAGGATTAAAAGAACAATTGCTAAGCAGCAAAAAAAAGAATTTGAATTGGTAATTAGAAAGGAAATATGGGAAAAAGAAATTGTTCTTGAAAAATTGTAAAGGTGATTAAAGTTGAGGGAAAGGTACTTAAGAAGAGGAAGTCTGATTAATGTACCATAAAAAAGAATAGTCTGATTGATGTATCGTCAATAAAAAAATTTGGATAATCCTCTGTGAAATTTTTAAGTAAAATCCGACAAAAAATTAAATTCAGATTCTCTCAAACAATTCGTCTTTTTGTGAAATTTTTTATTAGTTAATTTATTTAATTTTTGGCATTAACCCTCTAATAGCTAGATAAAAAGGACTCTGGTAATTCATAGTTCAATCACAAGATAAAAACTCTAGTCCAAATTTCACCTAAAAATCGAAGTCAAATGTTCCCGAAAAATTCATCCTTTGGTTTTTATATACAAATTTTTTAAGATGAGGAAATGATATATGGGTTTATGAACCTTTAAACTTAAAGAACACTCATAAATAAAATTTATATTTACCCCGCTCTAAAAATACAAGTAGAACTTGATTTTTTATTTTTTTTTACAAAAAGTACAACTTGAATTTACAACCTATTTTTTTACCACTAAACTAAATCTTTATATTTCTAGAGATTTTTTGGGGATGCTATTCACATGAAGAATGTAAAATAATACTCCCTCCAGTCCCTTATATAATAAAACTTTTGTTTTATAGGTCAAATACATCGATCATTCTATGAATCTAAAAAGTAAATTTTTTCTTATATTAAGCAGACGCAGAGCCACATGTATCCGAGGGTGTGCAACTGCACACCCTGAACTTCTGGGAACTACACGTATAATCTCATATTTTTTGCATCTTGCACACTATGAAATTTTGATGTTGCACCCTGACCTAAGAGAATCACGAGAACAAAAGAAAAGAAGAAAAGAAATAAAGATGATGCACTAGTAAACATAGTTGCAGAGATGATGAAGATGATAGAGATGTAGACAAAGAGCAGAGGAAATAAAGAGAAAAGAAGGAAGCAGAGTGTGGCGGCCACTTTGTTTTAGAAGGATAGAGACAACGGTATATTATTTAGGTTTCCTATACCATTCTGGTTTCGACTTTTCATTATATATAGCCCAATTCCAATCTAGCCCAATTGCAGTTGAGTTTATAATCATATTATTTGGTCAGTAAATTTTCACCCAATTTTGGATATTTTTTTTTATCTTCTTTGACTCTAATAATCTCAAAGTTTCGTTATATATATTATTTTTTTTATCAGAAATAGTATTATACAATTACTTTATTCAAAAAAAGTATTAGTATACCAATACACTAAAGTTACTTCGTCTGATTTTGTCTACACTTTTTATTTATTTATAATTCTAGATTACATATAATAATTTTTGTAATATATAATAATAATTATTTTAAAAATAAAATAATTATTATTTATTAAAATTAAATGGCCTGCACCCCCTGGTCCAGGATCCTGGCTCCGCCACTGTTAAGAACCGAAGGGAGTATTTCACTTTTTTGTAAATCACCATTTTATCTTAAATAATTTGAGAATTTGAATCACCAAATAAACCAAATATTCACTATATGAAGAGGTGTCACATGTGACATCATAACTTGTCCATGTTGATGTCACCTCATACAAAACCTTAAACGCAAGTTTCATATTGGTTAAATACTAAATTTTAGGTAAATTCTAAAATGGAGCCCTGACACAAGTGGTCCATTATGAACCATGAATAAAAAATTATCCTAATGGTTGGAGGATGTGATGTCACATGATCTTATAGTACATCCTCACCATGCAATTATTTTTCTCCTCTCTCCACTATAATCCATTATTATATTATCAAATTACTTAGAAAAATGCAAAAAAAAAAAAAAATTAACATATATTTAATCAAAAATGTAACGTATTTTTTTGCAATAAAGAAAAAAAATGTAACTTTATCCGTTAAGAACACATGTTAGAGAATTCGTTTTGAAATTTTATCTTAAAAATTGTACATTATCCAAATATTAAAATTGTTTTCTCTTTGACAAAAACATAAGCAAAATTTATTTTTTGGTTCATTGCATAATTGATATATCCGGTCTATATTTTTTTTGTTACAAGAGAAAAAATCCAGTATATATTATTGATCATATACATCAATTATTCAACGAATCTAAAAAGAAATTGTTTATATTTGTCAAAGAGGGAGTATACCCTTAGGGTGAGTTTGATCCACTAAAAAAAAATAAGGAACTAGCTAGTCAATGACAACTTCTATTGTTTGAGATTGAACAAATTGAGGGCCAAATTGGACTAGACAAAAACTAAAATTTTGTCATTCACTTAATCACGTGGCAACGTTTTGTCCTCTGCATAAGTTATCTAAAACATCAAAATAATATTTTGTCCACCAATCATTGTACAAGACAAAATTTATTCAATACCTTAAACATTTATCTTATGTTATTCTATTGCGTACTGCTGTTTTGTCCAATATTTAAATTTTGCAGGACCAATTTAACCCATATTATTATTATTATTATTATTATTATTATTATTATTAAATATATATTTTTAGTCCCTACAAAATCACAAATTTTTATGTTTAGTCTCTCAACAAAATTATTCACTTTTAGTCCTTATAAAACCACGAGTTTTTAATTTTAGTCCCTAAAAAAAATCATTTCAGTACACAATTGCATTTTATAAGGACTAATTTGAGGGACTAAAATTATCAATTTTTTGTAAAAACTTTTAAAAATAGGGACTATTCTTACAAACTATAATATTATGGAGGAATAAAATTACCATTTTTTTTTTGTAAAATTTATTAAATGAATAAATTTGATTATAATTATCAATGACAATTATTTATCTAATTTTTATGTATAAGTTAAAAATTATAGTCCAGTGTATATTTTTAATAAAAAATTTAGAAATTTGATTAAGAATATTAAATAGAGTAACAATTAACTTTATTATTACTAGCGGCCAGACAAGGCGCTTTCTGCGCCTATCTGTGTCTATTATGTAAATTTATGACAAAAAAATAAATAAAAAAAGGCATGCATTATGTTATGGCGAGTTTGTTAACAAAATATTTTTGCTGCTAAAAATAAAGGTCAAGGGTACTGTTGATATCATGAAAAGTTCACACCAATTTTTTTTTATCCTCTTTATATATATATATATATATATATATATATATATATATATATATATATATATATATATATATATATATATATATATATATATATATATATATATATGTATTGATTATTAATAGTTACTAGTAAACTTGGTATAAATAATATTTATTTATTTATTTATGAAAAATATTGTTTATAATTCTATTTTTATATTCCTATTTTGATACGTATTTATCTTATATTTTCTATAATTTTTTGTATTGACTAAACTTTTTATAATCTTTTTATTGTTTTTGTTTTATTTATATTTTTATGCATAGATTCACATATAATTGATAAAATAGTAAAATTGATAGTAAACAATTTTAATATATTAAAAGTAGATAATATAATAATAATAATACAATAAGGTTAATTAGTATCAAATTTATCAAATTATCCTAAATATTCCTAAGCAAATTTCTAATTTATGTGTGATCCATGTTTTATACTTCCGCCGTTTCAAATTACTTGTAGTTTTGATAATAATAATAATAATAATAATAATAATAATAATAATAATAATACAATGACTTGTACGTATGCACGAGTTTTTAAACTAGTATATTAAAATTAATTACCACCAAAGTTACTACTTTATCCTTATTACTTTTAACAACGTTGTAAGTTTTATATTTTTTATTTTAATTTCACTATTTTTTTTTTTTTATAAAAAAATATAGAAAGATGTTATGCTTAAAAATAGGAACAAAACAAATTATAGATAAAAATAAAACAAAACAATTTATACATAAAATAGAAGAAAAAAACAATAAAACATAAAAAATTTAGCCAATAAAAAAATATAGAAAGATTATAGAAAAAATAAGAAAAAACAGCATATAAATAGGAATATAAAAAAAATCTACTGCTAATATATTAAAATTTATTACCACCAAAGTTCATAATTTATCGTTATTACTTTTAACCATGTTGCGAGTTTTATATCCTTCATTGTAATTTTAATAAAAAATATAAAATAAAAATATATAGAAACATAAATACAAAAAAAATGATATGCTTAAAAATAGGAAAAAAACAAATTATAGATAGAAACAAAACATAACGGTCTATACGCATAAAAATAGGAAAAAAAAAAACTATAAACACATTATAGAAAGTTTAGTCAATGCAAGAAAATATAGAAAAAATAAGAAGAAGCCGCATAAAAAAAAAGAATATAGAAATAATTAAAAAAATAATACTCTATAAAAAAATAAAAGAAACATAAAAAATATTTTTCATAAAAAAAAAACTGTGTTAAAAAAAAACATAAACAATATTACTATCAAGTTTACTACTAACCATTAATAATAATAAAATAAAGTTTTTTTTTTACTTAATATAATAAAGTTAATTAGCATCAAACATACTAAATTATCCCAAATATTCTCAATAAAATATATAATTTTTTATTAAAAATATGAACGAGACCATCATTTATCACTGAAACAAAAAAAAATTGAATAAATAAATCTACAAAAAACACAATAATTCAACTTATATTTTAGCCAAATAGGTCCTTTATCTTATATTTTTGTAACACTTTGGTCATTCAACTTTTTTTTGTAACATTTTGATCCTTTATCTTTTATTTGTAACACTTTGGTCATTTATCTTTTTTATTTGTAACACTTTAGTCATTTTTTGTGTAACACTTTGTTATAACACCCCATGTCAATTTATCTAGAATATCGACAAGAGTGTACATAACTGAATAGGAAACATTAAATTTTCATTACATATCGTCCGAATACATAAATAGGATTACAAAATCCAAGAGATTAATATTAAATTGAGCTAACAACTGAAAACATAAAGAAACTAAATCTTATACAAAATATAAGATAACATGACGTCAGCTCAACCATCATAATCCAAGTATCTGAACTCCATGCTCGCAGACCATAATATCTCGATCAACCTGTTTATCTGAAATCAAATAAGTGGGGGATGTAACACCCTCAACTAACTACCCTTAAAAACGTGATCTTAAAAACTTTTTAATGATAAGTAGCCGGAGCGCTACGGAAAAACATTTTTATAAAACGATCGTGCACACGACACGAAACGTCGCAGCGGAAAACATTAAGTAAAGGATTTTCAAAGCAATGAACAAAATAGTTCAAAAGATAAATCATTTACATAAAACATAAGTTAAGATGTTCACATCGATATACGACGGAATACAAACGATCCCCGACTCGATGTTACAACATACCAGAGCACTAATATACATCACAACCAAACTAACTTAACAAAACTATACAAAGGTAGCCTACACTAGCTCCTCACCAAAAGTGCTCCACACCAAAACGATCTACAGCTAAAGCTCGATCGAAACCTCGACCTGAATACCTGAACCCCCAAAGGTCCAGCACATAACAATTAGGTAGAGAGTTAGTAAACATAATCACATACATACGAATATAGAAACACACCTATATTCAACCTATCACGTATTACTAACTCACACACATGCCTCAATAAGCAATACACCAGATAACACATACTCACAAATACACAACCAGATAGTTTCACGTCGTTTCGGACAACACAAAGAATTCACATAACACATAACACCTAATTGCACATTTACTCAAATGCGACTAATGCCAAACATCAATGTCATGCCAACCTAGACACGACTAATGCATGTGGTACCATCTTCTTTATCAAGGAACTTACCATTGATATCCTTCTTTATTGGACAAGTCCAATATCCTTCTTTATCAGACAAGTCTGATATCCCTAAATAATGCATGAATTTATGAATGTCATGCATTTACCAAACATATGATAATCACTTAGCACGAAGCTACTGCTCACTACATGGATAACATAATCCATTAAACTTCTTTATCAGACAAACTGATATTCTTCTTTATCGGACAACCCGATATACAAAAACACATATACTTCTTTGACATTTTATATAAATGTCATCACACAACACGATTATTAAACATATAATAATTCAAAACCAAAACAAAACCATGATACAAGTGCCTAGATACACTTACAAACAATAACAAAAGTTGCAGGTTCAGTACTGTTCGCTAAGCGAAGCCGTAGCGAACAGGTAGCGAACTTATTCGCTAAGCGAAGCTCAGTTCGCTGTAGCGAACTACATCAGAGGATTACAGGTACATGGCGAACAGGTAGCGAACTTGTAGCGAACATGTTCGCTGCAGCGAACTCCTGGTCGCTAAGCGAACTATACCAGAAAAATATCTGTTCTTGAGTTTTCCAAAGGCGGTTTAACACTCAAATCCATCCAAAATACATTATAACATGTTATAAATGCATAACAAGTGATCAATCATGTATATACCATACATATATACATGTATTAACATTCACAAACACCAAAACACATCACACATACAAAATCATGCCAATTTCTTGCAAAATAAGCAAAGTTGCATAAACATGCAAAACCATCATCAAACATATACATATTCCCTCCTAGATGTTCATTAAGCATACTAAGATGAAAAGACATGTTTATGATAAAGAAACTTCACCCAAACCCCAAAGAAATTGGATGAGAGAGTTTAGGAATGGAGGCTAGACACCTCCCCTCTCTTGGATCACCCAAGCTTATGCTTAACCACTCTCACCTTAGATTGAATGATGATTCTTGGCCTCTAAATCTCTTCTCCTTGCTCGTGTTCTTCTTCTTGCTCTCCTAGGGTTTGCTCTTGCTTCTAAGCTTACAAACTCTAACTTCTCATGAAAAATGAATTGTGATACTATTCCTTGGTTTGACTTGCTACTTATACCACTCTCTATTGGTCATGAACCAAGCCCAATGGCTTAGGCCCATTAAGCCCTATCACACGCCCAAGCCCACTAACATGGCAAAGGTTTCGCTCACAAACTTATGTTCGCGATAAATAAATATAGGTCGCGTAAATAAATATTTAACACTAACCCAAAATATATGCAAATATATAAAATATCGATTTACTAAAAATCGGGTCGTTACAACTCTACCCCCCTTAAAAGAATTTCGCCCTCGAAATTTCCTAAGAGATAAAACAGAGAACGAACCCTCAACGCGGCATCTTCGGTTTCTTGCATACCGGACTCTTGTGACCTTCCTCGCCACAATTGAAACAAAACACTTTCACCCGACAAGCATCGGCCTTGTGCCCAAACTGTCCACAATTGAAACACTTGTCGCTTCTCCTCGGGCAATCATATGACATATGACCCCGCTCTCCACATTTGTAACAACTTCCACTTTCTTGCTTCTTCTTTCCACTTCCATTGCCCTTGTTCTCATACGGCTTACCACGATCCAAACCTTTCCCTTTCCTATCATTCAGAGCCTTATAGTAGTTGGTCTTGGCTTTGCTATCTTCATCACAAATCCTTGCCTTGGTCATAAGGGTCGGAAAATCCCTGATTTCAGAAAATCCAATCAAAAGCTTGATATCCGGACGAAGTCCACTCTCGAACTTGACACACTTATCCTCTTCGGCTTCCACCGTGTTGTAGTGCGGACTAAACACACACAAAGCTTCAAACTTAGCCGAATACTCGGCGACCGATAAATTTCCTTGCTTGAGCTCCATGAACTCGATCACTTTCTTATTCTTCACATCAGCCGGAAAGTACTTCCTTAAAAATTCCCTTTTGAAAGTTTCCCAAATGATGGCAACACCGTCCACTCCTATCCTGAGTCTCACATTCCTCCACCAAACAATTGCCTCCTCTCTAAGGGCATAAGTTCCCAAAGTAGTCTTGTTCTCCTCAGAACAACCCATTGCTTCAAAGATGATCTCAACCTCATCTAACCACTTGATAGCTCCCTCCGGGTTATAGCCTCCGGTAAACAGAGTCGGTTTATGCGACATAAACCTTTCCAATCTTTTCTCACTATCCCTTCCCGGGTCATTATCCCTTACCACCAATGTAGTCAAAGCAGTCAAAGCTTGTGCAATCTGAGCGTTGGTCCTAGCAGCAGCCATGATTCCTGAACGAATCACAACTCGACGTTAGAATGTATTAACAGTGTACCCAACACATGCTTCATACAAGAGAAAGAAAATCCTAATGGCTCACATGAACCGACCTGCTCTGATACCAACTATTGTAACACCCTCAGCTAACTACCCTTAAAAACGTGATCTTAAAAACTTTTTAATGATAAGTAGCCGGAGCGCTACGGAAAAACATTTTTATAAAACGATCGTGCACACGACACGAAACGTCGCAGCGGAAAACATTAAGTAAAGGATTTTCAAAGCAATGAACAAAATAGTTCAAAAGATAAATCATTTACATAAAACATAAGTTAAGATGTTCACATCGATATACGACGGAATACAAACGATCCCCGACTCGATGTTACAACATACCAGAGCACTAATATACATCACAACCAAACTAACTTAACAAAACTATACAAAGGTAGCCTACACTAGCTCCTCACCAAAAGTGCTCCACACCAAAACGATCTACAGCTAAAGCTCGATCGAAACCTCGACCTGAATACCTGAACCCCCAAAGGTCCAGCACATAACAATTAGGTAGAGAGTTAGTAAACATAATCACATACATACGAATATAGAAACGCACCTATATTCAACCTATCACGTATTACTAACTCACACACATGCCTCAATAAGCAATACACCAGATAACACATACTCACAAATACACAACCAGATAGTTTCACGTCGTTTCGGACAACACAAAGAATTCACATAACACATAACACCTAATTGCACATTTACTCAAATGCGACTAATGCCAAACATCAATGTCATGCCAACCTAGACACGACTAATGCATGTGGTACCATCTTCTTTATCAAGGAACTTACCATTGATATCCTTCTTTATTGGACAAGTCCAATATCCTTCTTTATCAGACAAGTCTGATATTCCTAAATAATGCATGAATTTATGAATGCCATGCATTTACCAAACATATGATAATCACTTAGCACAAAGCTACTGCTCACTACATGGATAACATAATCCATTAAACTTCTTTATCAGACAAACTGATATTCTTCTTTATTGGACAACCCGATATACAAAAACACATATACTTCTTTGACATTTTATATAAATGCCATCACACAACACGATTATTAAACATATAATAATTCAAAACCAAAACAAAACCATGATACAAGTGCCTAGATACACTTACAAACAATAACAAAAGTTGCAGGTTCAGTACTGTTCGCTAAGCGAAGCCGTATCGAACAGGTAGCGA
This sequence comes from Trifolium pratense, assembly GCF_020283565.1. Lineage (NCBI taxonomy): Eukaryota > Viridiplantae > Streptophyta > Magnoliopsida > Fabales > Fabaceae > Trifolium > Trifolium pratense. Next base: position 28,252,455 of record NC_060065.1, read on the forward strand.
ACTTATTCGCTAAGCGAAGCTCAGTTCGCTGTAGCGAACTACATCAGAGGATTACAGGTACATGGCGAACAGGTAGCGAACTTGTAGCGAACATGTTCGCTGCAGCGAACTCCTGGTCGCTAAGCGAACTATACCAGAAAAATATCTGTTCTTGAGTTTTCCAAAGGCGGTTTAACACTCAAATCCATCCAAAATACATTATAACATGTTATAAATGCATAACAAGTGATCAATCATGTATATACCATACATATATACATGTATTAACATTCACAAACACCAAAACACATCACACATACAAAATCATGCCAATTTCTTGCAAAATAAGCAAAGTTGCATAAACATGCAAAACCATCATCAAACATATACATATTCCCTCCTAGATGTTCATTAAGCATACTAAGATGAAAAGACATGTTTATGATAAAGAAACTTCACCCAAACCCCAAAGAAATTGGATGAGAGAGTTTAGGAATGGAGGCTAGACACCTCCCCTCTCTTGGATCACCCAAGCTTATGCTTAACCACTCTCACCTTAGATTGAATGATGATTCTTGGCCTCTAAATCTCTTCTCCTTGCTCGTGTTCTTCTTCTTGCTCTCCTAGGGTTTGCTCTTGCTTCTAAGCTTACAAACTCTAACTTCTCATGAAAAATGAATTGTGATACTATTCCTTGGTTTGACTTGCTACTTATACCACTCTCTATTGGTCATGAACCAAGCCCAATGGCTTAGGCCCATTAAGCCCTATCACACGCCCAAGCCCACTAACATGGCAAAGGTTTCGCTCACAAACTTATGTTCGCGATAAATAAATATAGGTCGCGTAAATAAATATTTAACACTAACCCAAAATATATGCAAATATATAAAATATCGATTTACTAAAAATCGGGTCGTTACAGGGGATGGGAACAGTCACTTCGTCTCAGTGGATTCCTACTGCCCAGTTACTATTGGTGTCTACACCGGGGGCAACTGATGAACTAAAAGTTCCTTGATCCTGATTGTCAGTCTCTAACATAATTTCATAAACATAATAATACAAAGATGTAACACGAATTAATTATCTTGTTCATTTTAACATAACTAAGACACTCTGAGGTGAGCCGATCTCAGAGGCCTGACATATCCGTAGTCGATGATTATATGCATCGACACAACATGAAGTTCACAATCGTAACATGATTGGATTACTCGAATCCCATAACGTGGTACCAAAGTAACCACCATGATTAACCGACATTCATTAACTTAATAATCCTGATTTGTTATCATCAAGGTTGTCAGACTCGAGAGTCTACTCAGACTCGAAAAGGGTCGTAGACTCGACTCGTAGACTCAATTCGTAGACTCGTACGAGTTTATGGAAACCTAAAAATGAGTTTAAAAAGCCTATAAGTTACTCATAAATGACATATATAAATGACACACACACACACAAATATATATATATATATATATATATATATATATATATATATATATATATATATATATATATATATATATATATATATATATATATATATAATGGAACACCAATTAACATAAAATTCAATTTTCAAATAAAAATTCAAATTTCAAACTCCAAACAAACTTGTCAACAAAAAAACTCCATAATAAAACAAACAAAAAACTCCATAATAAAACAAACAAAATAGCAAAACTCCGGTAAAATATATATGATAATGACTTCAAAGATCAAAAGCTCCGATGACATCATCACCGCCAATATAATCATCACCATTACCTTCACCATCATCATCAAACTCTGCCCCAGATAAAACACATTCTTCGTCATTAACCAAAGTTGGATTGCTTGAACTTCCAATTAATTCAGCATTGCCGCCACCATTGCACAACATTGGTAATAATAACATCAGGTTCCTCAACATTGTTAGCAGTAACATCAACTTGCTCAACATTAACTTCAGTTTGCTCATTATTTTCTTCATCAAGGGTTTTCAATTTTATTTTTATTTTTTTTAATTTTGTGTTTTGGATGAGGATTTTTTAATAAAAAAAATTAATTTTTTTTTTAGAAAAATTTATAGACTCGTAAACTCGCCATAAACTCGCGAGTTTATATGAGTCTATGCGAGTCTATTCGAATCTAATCGAGTTTATCAAAAATCGATTCTATGAGCGATTCAATTCGTTTTTGCTTCCTAGATACGTAAACTCGTACGAGTTTAAGAGTCTACTCGCGATTTTGACAACCATGGTTATCATGCCCATGAATTCCCTCCCAGGGTATTTCTAGCTTGTCCTGATTTCCTGATATTTATAACTTAACGTGTAATTAACATTATAATCATTTCCTCTACTTACGGTGCTCATAGAAACTCTAGAAGGATTGGAAATATAAAATGAGTGATTTCACTATTTTAAAACTTTATGCAGGTTCTGATATGATGTTCTCGCTTAACGAGACATATGCTCGCTTAGTGAGCAATGATAATCAACCACCCTGACAGGCTCGCTACTGCTAACCCAAGTCAAAATGTTCAGATGTCAAAGCGAGCCACAATGAACAATCTCTCGCTTAGCGAGAATACCAGTTTAGCACATTGTTTTACGAAATTTCATGAATTATGCAGAAATCACCTACAATATCCTTTCCTACTAGCTATGCATACTGTTTATAGATTAAATAATCATAATGGAGTGGTACTTTGGGTTTAAGTCCCTCCCCTACACTAATTGATCCTAACTTATGTTATCATACAACAATTCATAATTTGGGGAACTATCATTCTATTGTTATCATGCATAATTTATTGGGAAACTAAAGTGCTAGGCTATACTAGAAGTTGAGCCTCTAAGGGAACCCACCTGAAATTGACGCTTGAACAGTACCACCGACATTTCCAAAACTCGCCGAAAAGCGGAATTTGCAACGAAACTACTTCAAACTTGTATGCAGATTTTTCTGCATAACTTCAGCATCAGAGTTCCAACTTCAAAAATACCTACTGACCACAATTCTCGTCCATAAATTATGAAACTGGGACCATAACGACTGTATTTGAGTTATCTTTCCATAGCAATCAGAATAAATCCAAACAGAGTTACAGAGAGAGATAATTTACCGTTTGAGTGCAGCCCAATCTCAAACACTTTCTGCATAAATTATGTGTTGAACTTTTCACTTCAAAAATTCGCAGAGACCTCATTTCTCCATTAAATCTCACTAGGCTGGTACCTAAATGACCGAGATTACGTTAGCTATCCAGAACATCAAGAATGGTTAAATTTGGACTAACACAGAGAGAGGTACGACCATTTTTAGTGAGGGTACATCCAGCATACGATTTTTCATAAATATTTCCAATCTTCTTGTTTCCTTGTTCCAACAACTCTCCTTAATTCCTCACAAGTGCTCCAAGACCAGAATTACAAACATGCATACACCTCAATGGTCAAAATCACAAATGGGTTTAGGGTTCATAAAAGGGAAAGAGGAATGAAACTGAAATTACTACTCTTACCTTAGAATTCCAATGGTCCATATCCTTATGATTGGATGAACAACACATGCAACTAAGAATTGAGAGTGAAATTGGAGTTGAGAGAGTGAGAGGATACGAGAGGCAGAGAGAAGTAGATGAAGGTGTTAAACGTTGCTCATTGCGTTCCTTGAACATCTAGCATTCTAATTGCAATGTTGGATTTGGTGTTAGGGAAAAGATTGGTTTATTGATGATGATGATGATGGTGGTGCTGATGAAGCGTAAGAGAGGAAAAGACATGAGGGAAATGTTTCTCTGAATTATTTTGTTTTTTGGAGTTTGAGAGAGAAATAGAAAGAATGAGCAAATGGCCGGTGGTGTGGCATATATAAAGATTTTTGTGAAAATTCCAACTATGCCCTTCACTTAATTCTTTAGTTATTTCTTCATACTTTGATCACTTGTTATTTAATTAACTCCAATAACCATCCTTAATTAATATTGCTTTATTAATTATAGTCGGAATGTTACAATTTTTGTCCTTATCTTATTTATTTATAAAAAATAAAGAACCTAAATGTTACAAATAAAAAATAATAAAGGACCATAGTGTTATAGAAAAAAGATAAAGGATCAAAGTATTACAAAAAAAATAAATAAAGGACCAAAATGTTACAAAAAAAAAGATAAAGGATCTGCAATGTAATTTTACCTATATTTTAACAATATTATATAACAATTTTTAAATATTACTAATAAATTTTCTACCTTAATATAATAACAAACTTAGATATCGAATAAAAGTTAATGGACTAGTGCGAATGCACAAGTCTTTAAACTGGTATATACACGAGACTATTTTCCTTATGACACGCCCGTTTCATAAAAAATATATATTTACACGAAACTATTATTTGCGACGGATACATAAAAATTTGAATAATTTGTCATTAATAATTATAATCGAATTTTTTCATTTAATAAGTTTTACAAAAATAGCACAATAGTTTCAAGTATATTTTGACAATATTATATAACAAAATTTTAAATATTTTATTGTAAATAAATTTTCTACCTTAATATAATGACAGACTTAGATGATCTGGTCTTTTTTCTGGGTTTCACCATCAATTTAATTTGATCCGGAGGTCAATTTTGACATCAAATAGTTTCAACTCATCCAAATCAAATGCAACTAGTATAATTTAAAAGAATTATTTTTTTGGAGTGTTTAAAAGAATTAATATTCCTTAAAAAAAAAGAATTAATATTATACCACAATAACATTTCTTTTCAATATTGATTTTATTCCTTTATTAAAAAAATATTTATTTTATTTTATTCCTAAATCTAAAAAAACTAGATCTGAGAAAAATACATTGAAACCCATATTCATCTTCAACCTCTTGTGTTCTTCATCATTTTTCAACGGAATAGAATATGTGCAAGAAACATACTCTAATCTGATTTTTTCGCAATTTTTTTCAACGGGGAAAGGGATTCACAAGCATCAATTTTAGAAGAAACAGAACTGAAAACGAAATCGAAAGTGTCTCCATGCTAGCTCTATAAATGGATGTCGGAACTGATTTTGTGTCTGGCGAATTGATGAATTTGGGGCTGGATTTTTTTCGGATTGATCTCTATTAACTCTGGATTGTTTTTATCTGACACTGTTTCAAACCTCTGATGTCTCCAGATGTTAGTTTTTTTGCTGCTAGCTGTCAGTTTTGATCGCAGATGCTATATCCTTGTGTTGGAGAAAAATTGGATTGAATTTTTTGTTGTTGTTGTTGTTGTTGTTGTTGTCGTTGATGATGATGAAGAGAAAGAAGAGGTTTTTTCTTAAGATATTTTGTTAACCCAAATGGATAATGTGATTTGGTTTGTAAAATTGATAAAGATGAGGGTGATGATGATAATGATGTTGTAGTTAGATTTATGAGGTTGAAGATAAGAAGAAAAAGATGAGTTGAGAATGATGATGATGAAAAACTCAGATCCGGAAATTTTGTATCTCCTTATTTTACATTTTTTTTTTCAGAATCATTTTTGTTTATTTCTTGATTTTTTTTACCCGTTATATGAATTTATAATTTTCTTTTTAATTATTTTTTTTACAAAATTATATTTATATACTAAGCCTTTTATTTTTTATGAGATAATTTGATTATAATGGAGAGAGAAGAGAAAAGTATCCTATGTTGAATATCCACCATTTGATATGAGATAATTTAATTAAACATGGTCCATATATATGGACCATTTGTGCTACATGTCCATGTTAGCATCATTTTATCTTTATGTTGTCAAACCAAAAAAACAAAACTAAATTTTCTAAAGAAAAAAAAAAGTGTTAGTTTTTAACTACGATGATTTTCTCAAATCTATAATTTTCTCGATATTTGTTATAATCACAAAACAAAATTATTCCAAATTTTATGGATATTGAACTCCACTCATTGGAATCCTAAAGTCAATTAACATCGATGAATGATTTCTTCTAATTTATAGACCCATCAAAATATTGGTTCATGATGGAGCTTTTTTTTTTTTCACCACTAAATTAGACCATCTCATCAAATTTTATCATGGTATGTAAAACACCAAATAAAACACACCCGTCTAACCAAAAATTGGATTTGTTAATCTCTTTGAGGGTAACAAAGTATAAATTTTTTTTTGATGTTATTGATATTTTTTTTTTATCACTAATTTAATCTAATTAAGAATAGGAAAATGCTAATCGGTGCTCCCGAGTACTAATTAAGGTAATTAAAGAGATTATCTTCAAACTTATTAAGTAAATATCTTAAAAATTTAAATTTTTATTTTTTGAATGTAATTTTTTTTTTTCTTTCCTTTTAGCACCGGTCAGCATGACCCTTGAGAATATACCAACCAATAAGGGGTAAAAAGCAAACAGTGGGATGGGAGAGCGCGAATGAAAGCTGGACTCGCAAACAACAAAAGTGATTGGATTCTTCTCATTCTCATCATCTCACAGAATCAATCACAACAATAATTCAATTCTCCAATCACATTTAATAAACCCCTTTTTTTTCACTTTCTCAACTCCATTATTTTTCTTCCTTTTTGCCCATGGCGTTTAGAACCGGCAACACAAAACTCTCCTTCGAGGTTCTCCGACGAACTTCAAACGTCGAACAAGATTCTCTCCTCCACCGTTCCAAATCGGATCCAATAACTCAAACCGATCGTAAGAAACGTAAGCACAAGAAGAAAAAGAAGCATCTCGATCCCGTTGATTCAATCGCCGATTCCAGCGATCCAAGCCACAAGATTGAATTGCCGCTCCAAAATGGATGTAACGGTTTCGAGCTTGATGCCATGAGGTATTGCGGTAATGGAGGAAGCGTTGTATGTGAGGAAGCGACTGAAGCGAGCCTTTGTGCTGTTACTGCGGCGCCGGAAACCGGTGCTTCTTTTCCGACGAGTGTTCGTGGTGGTGTGGAAGGGTTTAACTTCGGTAAATTGAGACAGAGGAATGTGAGTTTTGGAAGTTCTGATGATTTTGTTGCTTCTGTCGTGGGCGATGACGGTGGGATTGGGAAGGAGGACGATGGTGTGAAAACGAGTCCGGCGGTGGAGAAGCCAAAAAACGAGCCTGACAGAATTGTTCTTACGAAATCCGAAACCGTGGAATCTGTTGACTGGAAGCGGATAATGGAAGAAGATCCCAATTGTGAGTAGAAAATGCTCCTTTCTGCTCTGCATGCAACATTGCAACATGTTAGGAAATGTAAACTAATCTTGCTTAGCGTTTAAGTATTAACTTTAGAATCGTCCAATGGTTCAAACATTTGCATGTAAACTAAAATCCTTTGCCTGTTTCCAGCAGCTTATTTATGAACCAATACTAGTAAAATGGTCTCTTTGATGTCTTATGCGAAGCAATTTTTTGCTCAACTCTCTTACTTTGTCATTATAGTTTACCTTGTGCCGTGTGTGATATTTGGCACAATTAACCTTGTGGTATGTGTTTTGATGTCAGATGTGTTCACAGTAGATAAGTCACCTGTAGCATACTTCTTGGAGGAAATGTACAATGGAAATTCTTTACGAAGCACAACTACTCTCGGCAATGAAATAGAACGAGAGAAAGTTTATGACACTATCTTCCGCTTGCCATGGAGATGCGAATTGGTACATTACCTTTTCTCAAATTAAAGCAAAATAAATAAAAATGATTTTTGATTCTTGTTATATCATCTATGGACCTCTCTCTTTGTTTACTTTCCTGTACTTTTCCTTCAAATAATCAAAATAAATTCAGAAGTTTAGGGCAAAAGAAGTAAAAGTTAAACCTTCCACTTAAAGCGTAATAGCTAACTTATATTTGCATATTTCTGTCAAGGCATTCTACATTTTGTATTGTGGTATCTTAAACATGGAATGCAATTGCAGCTTATAGATGTTGGCTTCTTTGTCTGCTTCGATTCATTTCTTTCATTATTAACCATTATGCCAACGAGGATCTTGATGACCATTTGGAGGATTCTAAAGACAAGGTTTGCCTCTTTTCTTAAGTTTTTTCTTCCCTTGTAATAAAATGTTAGTTGGGCATAATGTGAGGATTTAGGTGATAAATTAATGTTACAGCACCAGTTTCTTTAATTTAGACTAGCATTTAAGCTGTGTTAATTGAGTACAATCTTACTAGTACTTTAGATATCATTGTAAATGTAAATCTTTTAACGACGAAACAGTGTGGTTTTCTTTGAACCATGTCATCCCAAATTAGGCTGTTAGTTCATTCTATAAGATACAGGTTTAGTTGTTAATTTATATACAGGCCGAGTTAGTTTATGATTCTCTGTTAGCTGAAAAATCTCTCCTTAAAACATGTTCTTGTGCTTTGATTTGTATTCCCTTATTCCCCCCAATCTGTATCTGTTATTAAAATTTGTGATAGTGTATCATGCTTACCAGTGTTACAATATGACCTAATCATGCTTGTGACAGACAGTTCAAGAGGCTCTCTACAATGGAGTTGTCAGATTTTGGTTGTTTTATTATTATGATCTGTGGGGTTGTTCTTTTGCAGAGAACAGGTACATTTGTTGATTCTCTATTCCCCTGATTGTATGTTATATCGTTCCTTTTTGTATTGATCAGGTCCCATGTTATACTAATTCTGTTCTATTCCCTCTTTCAAATTTTCTTCCTCAGATATCAGCTTAATATATCATATGATCCGGGGTCAAGGAACAATAAAATTGTATGTGGTCTACAATGTTTTAGAGGTGAGCACTGAGCATAAATTAATTTGTTAATCTGGATTATGAGGGATTATTAGTTCACCACATTGCAAAATTCAACCAGTGTATATTTATGTTATTGAGTTTATGTGAGCAAGATCTTGAAGTGACAAAGGTGATTTTTCTGTATATGGAAGATCCAAATTTTGTATTTTATATAATCATGAAACTCTTACATTTGACGAGGTCACAATTTGCTGTATCTGAAAGTTATTAGTATCAATGTACATTTCCAACTTTTTTAGTTTGTCATCACACCCATTTTATGCGGTAGCCTTGTTAGTTTTGATCATATAAAATAGTAAGCCTGAATTAGTGACAAAGAATAGGCCTATTCATATTGCCTTAGGTGAGATCTGGGACAACCCCAAACCCAAAGGGAAATTTAACAAGAGGAGTGGGACTAATGGATGATATACATGATCTTATGATAGTTTTTTGAAACATCCATGTGGGTATTCAGTGGCCTTTTGGTGTTTAAACAGTTCAGTTAACAAGTACTGAAATTGTAATCTATGCAGCTAGGAATTTTACTTTTGGTTACGTACTTTCTGTTAATATCAAAAGTGTTTTCATAATATCCATGATGAGACTTATATTATATGCTTTCTTGTAATTGATTATTGATGTTCTTGCAGATATTTGATAAATTGTGTCAAAGTTTTAACGGGGATGTGTTGCAAACATCATTTCATTCTGCTGAAGGACTTGCAAGTTGCCCCCCAGAAAATTTGAGATTCTGGCTTTGGAGATTTGTTTGTGACCAAGCTTTAGCTGTGGTAGCTTCAAATATCCTTCTTCATTGGGATGATTTGTCTGCCTCACTAGTTGTTTGGATAACTATCTTCTTATGTAAAAATGAACAAACTTCAGGATCTGTGATTTGGTTCCTTAACCAGTCTTACTTGTTCATTCTTTTATCTTATTAGCTCAGGCAATCACTTTATCCACTTGTATAGTTGCTCACAACAACGCATTGTTAGCTTTGCTGGTGTCAAATAATTTTGCTGAGATTAAAAGCAATGTGTTTAAGAGGTACAGCAAGGATAATGTTCAAAGTTTGGTTTACTTCGGTAAGTTATCTTTCTTAACTATAGATTATGTTTCTTGATTTCAGTTTATATACTACACTCAGTCAAACATGGAAAACAGCTTCTGTAATTTGTTATGGCCTCATTGTCATATTACTATTTGAGCCAGTCTTGTCAATAGATGTTAAGGAACCAAGGCTTCTAGTTAAGGTGTACAGTAGAAAACATAATAAGCAGTAGGGGATAATAACCTGTCAAGAGCTTGTGACTGTTGTAACCTCTTACTAACTAAGTAAAAGTTAGTTAGTCAGTAGTTAGAGCTTAGAAAATATAAATACAGATTAGTTGGTGTAAATGGGTATCGTTTTTGTAAGATAAAATTGTGGAATCAGAAAGGGAGTGCAAAGTCTTTTAATGGAAATGACAATTTTGTTCCAATATACGGACACTTAGGAATGTAATTGTATTTATTCTATATAATTTTCATGTTTGGTCATCAGTCATGGAATAATTATAACTATAAATAATGAGGATTAATACTGAAAAACATTAGCTTATTCCCAGCCACTTGCTGATTGCATTTCTGTCTTTTTTTTTACACAATCAAAAATTGAAATTGAGTTGGTCTTTCCCTTGTATCAAACATGCTTGTGCAGAGTTTATTTGTCTTCCTTATGTCAAGAAAGAGACAAATGAAATGAATGGCACTTTAGTTTGAATTTAGTTAAGGTTTGACATTTGTTTTTCTATCAAAGTATAGACATGTAAATAATAGTTGCTATAAATTGTATGTAGACATCAAAAAGTGTTTGAAAACCTTTTTAAAATATGATACAACTAAAGCTCACTTTTTATATATTTTTTAAATATAGTATTAAGATTCCTTAGTTCATGGCATCCTATCAGTCACACTCAATTGTTTTTTATATAAAAGTTGGCCAGTTTTTATAGCAAAATTTATTTTCAAACACTCTGATGGTGTAAACTTCTTCGTTCAGTGGAAGTGCTTCTAATATTAAGAATAAACACAACTTGTTAATTTTTTATTTTCTCCCATTTCTTATGGTGGCAAGCAGATTCTGTGGAGAGATTTCACATTTCAGCATTTATCTTATTCGTCTTGGCTCAGAATATTCTTGAGGCAGAGGGCCCCTGGTTTGAAAGCTTTCTTATTGTAAGATTTGGAAATATTTCAGCTCCTACAATTTATTGAAAAAGTTTAGTTTGTCACGTGGAATTCATTTTCTCTTCTTGCATTAGTCTTGCTCCTGACATATATTTTGTTTGGTGCAGAATATCCTCTTGGTGTATGTATGTGAAATGATTATTGATATTATCAAACATTCATTCATTGCTAAATTCAATGACATTAAGCCCATTGCATATTCTGAGTTCCTTGAAGACCTATGTAAACAGGTATTTCATCTGATTTATGTAGATATTATGAATGCAGTATGTTTTGAACGGTATATATACAGCTGGAACCACTTTGATAAGATAATGCGGTATCTTCATTCGAATTGCTACATAGAGCTGATGGCCTTATTGGGTTTTTGAGCAACACACCTGAATGCACCAAAATCCTCTGCAAATTTATTTCAAATGCCCTTTGGAATTACTTGCCACAATGATCTTTATTTTTCATCTTTCTATATTAAAAAAAAAAATTGTCCTTTTTTCTTAATTTAATTAATTTGAGTCTCGTTGTCTTTGATTTAATTTTTTAACTCATCCCCCACCCATATAGTATTATAGTGTATTTCCGTAATGTTAAAAAATAAATTTCTTTTACTACGTAGCAGTTTCCTATACAATATTACGCATTAGTGCATAGGAGTGTTTTGTGTCAAAACAAAAATATGACCTTTAGTGGACAACCTGAGAAAGCTATTGTTACTATGTTAAAAATGATGTATAATTTTGGATCTTTATATTATGACAAGAACATTGCATTAACCTTATAGTGTGTTAAGAATATATGCTGACCTTGAATGTTCACTTTATGCAGACTCTAAATTTGCAGACCGAGGGTGTAAAGAAAAACCTAACTTTTGTCCCCCTTGCTCCGGCGTGTGTGGTAAGCATAAATGAGTTTGAAATGTTCATTTAGTTTTTCTGGTTTTAATGACATTCGATTTAATGTCTCTATATTTTTTCCTTTTATTACTTGTTCTTAGGTTATTCGAGTGCTAACCCCAGTATATGGTGCGAACCTTCCTCAAAATCCTCTTCCATGGAGAATTTTCTGGATGCTGCTTTTTTCAACGATGACCTATGTTATGCTCACAAGCCTCAAGGTTCTCATGGGCATGGGACTTCAGAAACATGCCACTTGGTATATCAATCGTTGCCGGAGGAGGAAACACCACCTTCATGCAGATTAGTTTAAGAGGTCAAATATTTCTGTCTTGAGTTAGCGTGCTCTGCTGCCCAAGGAATCCTACACATGTGCCCGAAGAACATTTACTTGCATGGAGACTTATGAAATGCCTCGATTCTTGAATTATCATTGGTGAGTCACATATGAAAACGACTTTATCCTTCTGTTGGTTTATACTTGAAGGCAAGCCTGGAGATGGTGTCTCCTTCCAATTTTGATAGCAAGATATAGTTTGATGGTTACACAATAAGGATAGGAGTTTTTTCTTTTATAGAATAAGTATAGAAAGTTATAGGCTGCATAGTTGTCAATGTCATTGGTTGTAATCAATCATGCCTCCATTCCCAGTCCAATTAAATTTGGCCAACTTATTAAAACTTGAAAAAACCACACCATATTTTTCTTTTTATTAAACAGTTACTTCCTATTCGTCCTTAAAATCGGGTTGGTTCCAATTCAAATTTGCAATGCAAGTTGTGTTGGTTCCTTCAGTGCTCAACGGGGTTCCAAAAGAGACACGGGAATGCATAAAAACAAATACTAGCTAATTGCTATTCGACAGTGATTTGAATCAGTCCATTTCTCTAGCGCTGGTGTGTCTTGAAGCGATTTAATGGAGAAAGCAGAAAAGAGTGAAGACGCATGAGACAAGCCAATTTGCCTGCATGACTGTAAGTCACTAACCACTTTTTTGAAATTTTATTTGCATAAAAAACTTATTCACTACACGTTCCACTAAGCATAAAACAAATCTACGGTGATCAAAATATTTAAACTTTAAAGATGAGTACCTTTATTTTCTCTCCTATTTTTTACTACACTATATAGATGGGAATGTATAAAAACAATTGTGAAATTATTCTACGAAATTATTGTATGGTATTGGTTGGAGACACAGAGGAACTTTCTTGTTGACAGTGATCCCAAATTTCTCAGTCATTTCTATGTCTTGAAGAGATGCACCATTTGTAGGTATCTTCCAGTCAAACCAATACAAAAGATTAGCCACCATATACTCGGTTGAAGCAAGCCCAAACGCCATACCAGGGCATTTTCTTCTCCCAGAACCAAACGGGATAAATTGAAAGTCTTGACCATTGAAATTAACCTTGTTGTTCTCAAATCTCTCAGGTAGAAATTCTTCTGGCCTTTCCCAAAATTCAGGGTCTCTCTGGATTGCCCATGCGTTGACATATACCAAAGTTTTATCAGGAATATCATACCCTCTGAGTTTAACACTGGATGTTGTTTCTCTAGGAGCCAAAAGAGGAGCAGCTGGATGCATCCTCAAAGTTTCTTTGATCACACATTTCAAGTAGTCCAGTTGATCGATATCACTGTCCTCTATTTTTGATTTATTGCCTACGATTCTCCTTACCTCCTCCCGTGCTTTCTTCATTATGGCTGGATTTTTTGCGAGCTCTGCCATAGCCCACTCTACTGTTGTAGAAGTTGTGTCACTTCCTCCTAAAAACATGTCCTGAAATTTTGCAAACAGAAAACAGTTTTATTCTTATGTAAAGAATAAATTCTTGCAAGATTATAATATGCTAATATAAAAACAACTTATGTTTTTATGAATCATTATCTTAATATATTTTGAGCTTTTAATTAGTTGAGAGTACATGAACCAATATTTTAATTGTCATTGTGACTTCAAAAACCTTGGTGTCGTCGTCACAATCATGGTCGCAGATATTTGAATATAAAAATTGTCAACGGATTTGTTTTTTTATGAGGATAAAGGGATAGAAAGAAAAACCATTAAGAGTGCTTTTAAGTCATTTTGTGTAAGGTCGAACTCTGAAAGACCATCATTCTGAAGTTGAAGCAGAATGTCGAGGAAATCTTTCATGTTGGGGTCCCTCCTAGACATTTTATGCTCTACAATTACACCATCAAAGAAATCATTCATTTCTTCAAAAGTAGCCTTAAATTTTTTAATTTGCCCAATGAGAACATCAACCCAACCAAATAAAGGAAACAAATCTCCAATACTAAAATCTGAAACTTGAGTCATTATCTTCCTGCCAAGCTCTCCGAATCTGCAACCATCAACATCATACTTCTTTCCAAATATACACCTACTGATTATGTTATTTGCAGTTGCAAGCAGCATCTCACTAAGGTTCACAGTGCAACAACCATCACTCGAACTCGTCACTTTACGGATTTTATCAACCAATGCCACGGCTTCCTCTTCTCTGATAAACTGCACTGATTGAACCCTTTTCTGACTCAACAATTCAATCACACACAGTTTCTTTTTCTGCCTCCATGTATCACCATAACATGCAAATGCTATGTCCTTACATCCGTAGAGTAAGGCTTTTGTTGATGTCAGACATGGTCGGCTGGCAAAAACCGTGTCATGTGTTTGCATGACTTCCTTAGCCATATCTACTGAGGAAACCACCAACACACGAAGCTGACCAAGATGTAACAGCATTAGAGGACCATACTTTTGTGAGAGGGATTGAAAAGAGCGATGAGGAAGTGTTCCTAGTTGAAGGTAATTGCCAATTATTGGCAATCTTGGTGGGGATGGTGGTAGATTTATTTTGTTTATTCTTGTGAACTTGAACACCAGCAGTATGCTGATGAATAAAGAAAGAAACGTGAAAAGGGCAGTGTTTAGGTCGTGCGACACTTGCTTCATAAATGATGATGGTAGATATTGAAACATCTTTCCTTCCAACATGTTGATTGATGCAAAATATTTATGTTTTTTATGGATGTATCTTTTTTGATGTATATGTTGTTGGTTTGTTATGCTTATGCCTGTGTTTAAATAGTGAGAAATCAATCTCTGCTACACAACAATAAAACAAATAAATAAAAAAAGTGAGGCATACACCATAATTCTGTGAAGCCCTAATACTCCAAAAATTGCGAATTACCGTGTCCGATGCATATCCGATATTGATACACGTCTGATACGTCCTGATACACGTATCGTAGAAGTATCAGGCAGTTAATATCATTTTTATAAAAAAAATTACCGATACATGTCACATACTTCTCCGATATCGCAGAAGTATCAGACAATTAATATTCTTTGAAGATGAAAACGGAGGAGAGGAGACTGATACAATTAATGTTAGAGTATGATGTTTTTTATGGATAATCAACTATGTCATTTTTGGATAGTATGATGTTTTTTTTTGGACAGTATGTCATTTTTGTGTAGTATTTAACTTAAAGATATATAATTGTCGATTATTTGCTCATTTTGTGTAATTTGAATATTAATTTATTATTACTATTAATTTTAGTTATGTTTATATATTGTGCATTTATATATTTAATTTTTAAGTAATGTATCATGTTCGTATGGTATCGGAAATTTTGAAAATTTTCCCATATCATCGTATCGGTATCGTATTATGTATCTTGGCTTCATAACCGTAACTTGATAATTTGAAGGTAGAATTCAACACAATAAGTCACATAATATATTTACTTTTATTTCACATAGCAAACCAACTTTTAAATTGTAACCAACTTTTAATTTTATTTTACTTGTATATGATTTGTTCTTATTAATTATTAGTTAAATGCTTTCAAATTATCAACAAGATGTCCAAATAAGAACATCCACGCCCAGACTGATAAACTATTAACCATAGATAATCTCTTAACCATCCCATCAAAAGATTCGTTAAATTGTGAAACATTACCCTGCCATAATGTAATGTGCTTCCAATGCCAATAAAAAGTAACCCATCCAATGGTATTTAACATCCAGAAAACTGCTAAATAAAATGCGTCCCAAGCCGAAATATCACAAGTACCACCTCGTCCCGGACCATCGCAAAGTTAACTTAGAAAAAATCAAAAAATAAAAGATACGTGTTGCATTTAGGTGGTAGTGGTGGCGCCATTCTTCTGATAAGACCTATATGGAGAATTATAATGTAGGCATAAATTTAAATAAAAAATATTTAGACACACATAATTGAAAAAAGTTAAATATAAAATAAATTAGTCACATCATTTAACATCACTTCATTATCATTTATATTAATTTAAAAAAAGATATTGTGTGTCTTAATATGAATATAAAATATTTAGGCTTGTGCCGAACAAGAATAATTCTACCCATATAATACAAAATCTTTAACTTCAAACAAAAGGATTAGAATTGGGAACAGAGTTTTTGGCTACGTATCATTGAATCGAAGAAGAATGATACACTCGATCCTACAAGAGAGGGAGTAAGACATTTATATCGGCGTGTCGGTAGACTTCTCTCATATCACGAAGCACGTGGAATCCTTTTCTTGTTTTTCTTTATTACAACGGACATGTTGTATTTTTAGAACCAGTAGGACTCTTTTTTAACATTCCAAAAGTTTAATAAAATTTTAGGTTCCGTCTAAAAAATTAGCGCCTGCCATTCTTTGTTCTGTCTTGCCGCTTAAGTGTTAGCCGCTAATTCTAAAGGTAAATTAGAGACCCACCACCGTTTACAATCATGTGTAAAATTGTGACAGTAACAAAGCAAAAAACCTGACTCAAAAGGGCTCACATCAGGTTCAGCAGAAAAATTAAAATGTTCAGCATAATGAAATTAAAAATATATCATAGTTTTATTATACTAGTTACAAGATATGCACCAAAGCCAACAACAAACAACTTTTTCTTTTCTTTTTTTGTTTCCGAAAATAGGAGGTCATTCAAAGGAGAAAGGGGAGATAGATTGAAATCCTAGACGGTGTAATTGAAAGAATGGGTCTTGAATTTGAGGTGAAAAGAAAATGAAACTAAATAAATGAGTGACTGATGAATGTTAGGGTCTGTTTGGTTCAAAATAGGGGGAGGGGAGGTGAGGTATTTTTATAGGGGGGAGGGGAGGGAAGGGGAGGGGAGGGAAATTTTTTAATTACATATGTGTTTGGTTCAAAAGAGGGGAGAGGAGGGGAGGTGATGTATTTTAATTAAATATATGTTTGGTTCACAAGGGGAAGGGATGTATTTTAAAAGCAATTTACCTTTTTACCCTTAAAATCTTATAACACTCATATTGTAAAAACTAATATCTCTTTATTATTACATCAAAACAAATAACACATACTTTTCAAAGAAAAAAAATATCACATACAAGAAACTCACTACCACACCAAGAAATTCACGACATAGACATTAAAACAAAAACTTTGATTCAATAAAACACGGAAGAAAATATTCAAACAAAGTACATCGTACAACCTCCAAAATATTCGTAAATATTCAAACAAGTGTTCCAAATATTAAAAAACATATTAAAATGCAAATAAAGTATTCATAAACATCATAGCACCATTATAGGATGATTAATCAGATGAACCAAAGACCAGTTGCATTATCACAGCTTTGCGTGCTTCAAGTGGACATTGGAGAATCATTCTAAGCTTGTTAACATCGTTCATGACAGCACAATATATCTCAGGCAATGACGCTGCCTCACACCCGCAACCCTCTATTAAATTCCATGTTTCTTGACCAGAAATTGGAGGCAGATCATATTTTTGACGTTCTCTCATTATTTCATTTCCTTCTCGTAGTGCCTCAGCAACCATATTCATTGACTCTTTCATTTCAATCATTTCATTGTTTGACTCTTTATTCTTAGCCACTTTCAATTTCTTCTTTTTACTACCACTTGCTATAGGAGAAGGGTCTGATGATTGTGTTTCAGGTACAGTAAAATCAAAATGAGGAGCATCAAAACCCTCCAAATTCACCTCATTTTGAGCAACATGACCATCAATGTCTTGAATAGTTTCTACAAAGTCTTCATCGATGACCGATGAACTTTGTTTTCTTGTCTCCTTTAAAGTCCCAGATTCATCGCCATCAGCTCGGTTGGGTCCATAAAGTGTCACCATCTTCTCATAATTTGGAAGTGGAACATTTCTCCAATATGCCGCTTTTGGTTTTGACTGAAAAATAAGTTTCACAATAGTTATACAACTATTAATTAATAAAAATATTGCAAAATACAAGATTTATAAAACTTACCGCAATTAGAGCATCCCAAACTTCTGGCTCAGCATCCCATAATTGTGTAGTTGGATTCATGGAAAATCCACTCATACCACCTTTAAAAATGTCGTAATATTCGGTGAAGTTTTTTTTCAAAGTTTTCCAACGGTTTTTTATCTTCACCCTATCAATTTTTTCCCCAAATAATGCACTGATTTCAGCTGTAATATGGTCATATGCTGTTGATGTGAAGGTACCATTAACTTTGTTACCATTTTCAAATTCATGCATGAAAGCATCAACAAGAGCATCGTCCATGGCTCTAGTCCAACTCAAAGTCCTAGAGTTACCATTGTTGGTTGATAATTGCTTTTTCGATGCCATAAGCTATAAAAATGATCAATTATAACATAACAAAATTAAAATATATCTTAATATGAAGTCTCAGTATCATTCGCTAAACATCATAATAAACTCAGTACTACTTTGACAAAGAACATCAAACATCAAAATAATAATAAAACATACAAGATAAACTATTTAGGCAAAAACTTTATTTTCATAATTTAACCAAATTTCATGTGCTACACTATTTTTTATAACCCCGCCCAAAGCAACTTCGTCCCTATCACTTGTTGAAGGTTGATGATTTTCTTGAGATAGATTTTGATTTGCAAGTTCAGCATCTACTTCAGCTATAAGGTCTTCATCTGGGTCTGCGCTCATTAGATAATTGTGAAGAATACAACATGCAAAAATGATTAATTTTTGAGCTTTGACTCCATAATTGGGCTCTGTTGAATTAGATATAATCTCAAATCTTTTTTTCAATACACCGAAAGCTCTTTCAATTGCATTGCGTAAAGATGCATGTCGGAGATTAAACAATTCTTTGTAATTTTGGGGTGGATTTTTTGCCGAATATTCTTTCAAGTGATACCGAACTCCTCTATAAGGTGTAATAAGTCCACTTGTCAGCATGAAGCCAGCATCAACAAGATAATATTTTCCTATAGTAAAGGTAAATATTAAATGTGATAGTTTGAAATATATCATATAAATAATTATAGGTGTATGGTGATTCTTATATTACCTTGAGGAATTTTAAGTTTATCTTCTCGTGTTAGTGCATTCTTTATTATTCTCGAGTCAGAGGCAGAACCTTCCCATCCCGCGAGAACATAAGTGAACTTTAAATCAAAAGTACACGCTGCTAAAACATTTTGTGTTGGATAGTCTTTCCTACCACGATATCGAGGGGCATCTTTTGCAGATACTTTGACTCGTATATGTGTTCCATCTATAGCACCAACACAATCCTGACACAATATCATTTTTTTTATCAATATATATAATTTATTCAAGTTTTGTTTATATTTTATTGTAGATAACTTATTAATAAAAAGGGTTACCTTAAAATATGGGTAGAATCTAGAGCTACTAGAAATTTCCAGAGGGACCGTTGAGCCATCAGGTTGTACAATAAATTTTTCTTCCAATTCAAGAATAGCTTTTAAAACTTGATGGAAATGACGACTAATTGTCTCGCCCGAACGCCGAAACCAAAATTTGACTTCACGATTTTTAACATTATGGGTTAATATGTAAATTGTTTTTGCAACTTGTTCTTCCACGCTTGACCATCGTGTAGCCTGTAAACCCCCCTCTCTTTCTAACATATCACATAGCCTTAAAAAAGTTTGAGGGCTCATTCTCAATAGATTTCTACTAGTTTCACAATTACTAATTCGATACATTATTTCTTCACGCACCCTTTCTCTCTCAGAGCTCATGCTATAACTTAATTTTCTCTTACGAGACATCCGAACATAAAGGTAAACAATTGCACACATAAGTTGAGCTACAGCTCTACGACGCAGATCAAACCATCTATTAATAACAATTTCTCGATCCTGATGATCCATCTAATTCAATAAAAAAATTAAAAAAATAAATAAGCAAGCAGTATACAAATAACACGTATAAAAATATGTTCAATAGTGAAAACGTGAACAGAAGAGCAAGCAGTATAAAAACATCACGTATAAAAATATGTTCAATAGTTAGGATCCATCTAATACAAACAACACACATGAAGAAACATCAACGTGATGAGCAGAGAAGCAGTAAAAAAACAACACGTATAAAAATATGTTCAATAGTTAGAAAAAACATACACGGGTACGAGCAAGCAGAGGCAATGAGGATGAGCAAGCAGCCGTAATGATGATCAAATTGTGACAGACAAGGAGTATAGGTAATACAGACAACAAAGACCTAATAATAAAAATGGTAATAAGGATAATATTGGAATTTTAAAATATATTGAGGATAATTTTGTCAGTTTAATAAACTTTGAAAAAGCTTCCCTCCCCTCACCTCCAAATCCCCCCGATTTGGGGGGAAGCAAAAATTGACTTTAGGAGGGATTTTGCTTATCTCCCCTCCCCTCCTATCCCCTCCTAAAAATTGAACCAAACACAAAAAAATTAAAATATTACCTCCCCTTCCCTCACCTCCCCTCCAAAACCCCCGAACCAAACAGACCCTTAGGGAAATGAATTACTCCATCCGTCCCAAAATAAATGACCTATTTTTTATTTTGTAAACTATTTATATGATCTCTGTTCTGGACTGGCCCAAGAGTTGACCCAATCGCTTCTTCCCGACATTTGGGGCACGACCCAATAAGGCGAGACTTCCCCGACACGCCAGCCAATGACGTGTCCTGCTCGACATCACGGGTAAGCAGCACGTTAAACACGTGCTCATCTATCCACGCATGTTGATCCATTCCTCCATAACTTAACAGCTAAGCAGCACGTTTAGCACGTGCTCATCCATTCAGCCACACTTGTCACGGAGCTTATCCCTTACCCGCGAATAGCGGAACGGCTCCAACCAAGATAGAGGCAAATAACGGTCTCCCCTACGATACAGGGACTATCTTGGCAGTTGAGTCTATTGGGCCGGTTATCCCAGCCCAATAGACCAACATTTGGCCCAGCGCTGGGGGCAACTATATAAGCTCTCCTAGACAGGAGAGCCAGGTATTCTGATTCATTCTATACCTTACTTTCTCTCTCTTCTCTTTGTATCTCTTGTTCTCTTGCTGACTTAGGCATCGGAGCACCTGCAGGTACAAACCCCCCCTTCGGTGTGGACGATTGCTCAACGGACCGGCCATCAACCTTTCTGATCACCAGGTTAGATCAGTGGCGCCGTCTGTGGGAATCTGAGTTCTTCCCCATCTTTACTCTTTCTCAAAGAAACAAAGATCAAAACCAATTCTCTTTCAACCAACAACTTCATCATGGCTAGTTCATCACATCAATTCAATACCAATACCGGCGACGAGAACGTTCTCAATGTTCCAGGCTCTCCACAGCCAGAGCATAACACTGTTTTGTCACCGGTGCGTGACAATACCACCACAACACGTGGTCCAGAAAGCGACCCCCGCGACGGCCGGGAAACCTCCGTCTCGTCCGATGAAGAGGACGTTGAGGTCTTGACCGAGCGTCAAACGGGCAAGCGCCCGCAGCTTAAACAGGAGACTCCAGCAAACAACGCCGGGCAGGTCGTAACTCTGTCTAATTCTGAGATCACAGCCTTAATCGCTGCCTTAAAACAAACAACTGAGTCTATGCAGGCTCAAGGTCGTCGACTAGACGAGCAGAGTGAAAGAATAGCCGCGCTGGAAAGGAGCCGGCGCCGCAGAAAGACCAACTCTCCCCCGCGGAGACACCAGGCTACTCCTTCCCTTCCCCGTCCGGCGGCTGTCAAACATCGACGCCCCGACCTAGAGAGGGTCGAAGTTACTCCTCGGAAGAGAGAGCGTACTCCTCCTCATCGCGAGGGCAGGCTCTCCCCGGGCAAGAAAGGGAAACAAGAAGCTCCGCGCAACCATTCACCTAAAGGGTTGGCGCTGATGACCAAGAAGGGCGCGTCGGGCAGCTACCATCCCCACAACTACAAGTCTCGTAGTCCAACGCCCATGCCCGGCGACTATTTTCCCCGGTCATCCGAGGACCATTCTCCCAACCAATGTTTTAAGAACCGGACCGGACCGGCCGGTTCGACCGGTTCGACCGTGAACCGGACACAGTATCGGTCCGGAAGAAAGGCCAAAACCGGTAGTCAGTGAAACCGGTAAAAAACTGGTATGAACCGGAGTGAACCGGTGGGAACCGTCAAAACCAGTGAACCGGTCACGGTTCTGGAAAACCGGCCGGTTCTCACTCAGTTTAAAAAAAACGATTTTTTTTTTTTTTCTGTTTTCATTTTTCTTTTCACAGGAAACACTAAACATGGAAGTGAAACATTTTCTATGTTTTTTTTATTTCCTATGTTTTTTTTATTTCAGTTTCAAACAAATGGTTACTTTTTTTCATTTTTCCATTGTTATTAAGTATTAACTTTTCCTGTGTACAAAAAATGTACCGTTAACTTTTCCATTTTCTTCCAAGTTTTTCATGAACAAAGAGGCAAATTTATTTATGGAACACAAGGAATGATGAAGAAGAAGAAGAAGAAGAAATGAGAGGTACACAAGAAACATCAGAACAATAACAATGACATAACATGAATAAATTAAATCAAAAACTAGTAATTTGTTTTCCTTGAAACAAAAAAAAAAACGTGAAGAGAGAGGGGGAGGCGGCTGCTGACCGCTGTGCATCTATTTTTGTTTTTTAGGGTTTGTGTTACTAGTGTGTTATTATAATACATATATATAGAAGTAAATTTGGGCCATAGAAAGTTAGAAGTTTGATTTTTAAAAAAGCCCAATAT
Source organism: Trifolium pratense (assembly GCF_020283565.1). NCBI lineage: Eukaryota > Viridiplantae > Streptophyta > Magnoliopsida > Fabales > Fabaceae > Trifolium > Trifolium pratense. The sequence continues at coordinate 28,275,363 of NC_060065.1, forward strand.
GATTTATTTTTTTTTAAGGAAAAAATCTTTAGATTTCCATATATAAAACAAGTACAAGATTTTTTATTTTTATTTTTTTATGGTAAAATAAGTTCAGATTTCAAAATTATATGAACGGTTTAATGTAAATGGTTTAATAACGGTTGAACCAATCCGACCGGTTGAACCTTGAACCGGAGGTCACAACGGTTCGACCTCCGGTCCGGTTCTTAAAACATTGCTCCCAACGGGAGTGACGAGGGCGATCCCCGATGCCCCGTTTCCAAAGGCATCTTGAAGGCGCATATTTCGAAGGGCTTCGAGAGACCTCCTACGCTCCCCGCGTACGATGGTTTGACCAACCCCGACGATCACATAGCTAATGTCAACGCTAACCTGGATTTCAGGAATATCAGCGGTGCCATTAGGTGCAGACTTTTCCCAACCACACTGAGGAAAGGAGCAATGACATGGTACCAAAGCCTGCCTCCTCACTCTATCCATTCGTGGAGGGACCTTACATACCAGTTCTCTAGACACTTTACAGCTTCCCGCAAGCATCCAAAAATTGTGCTTGCTTTGGAGGCCATATACCAAGCTGAGGAAGAAACTCTCCGAAATTTTGTCGAGAGGTTCAATAAAGAAGTCGTGCAGGTCGAGACGACCGACGACATGAAGAAGTATTTGCTGCAGAGGGGCCTTCGCCCGGGCAGCGATTTTGCCAAAGCTGTTGGCATTGAAAAGCCACCCACCTGGGACGACCTCCTCGAAAAAGCTCAAAAGTACATTCAGTACGAGGAAGTCCAGGCAGCTGATGTCGCCCGCCTTGCCCGACCTGGAAGCAGCCACCCTGCCCGCGAATCCTCCCATAGGAGCGATGATAGGGGCGGCGACAGGGGAAGCGACAGAGGCGGCGAAAGGGGGAGAGATAGAAGGAGGGGCGAAAGACGAGAACCTTGTGGCCCTCCAAGCACGTTCAGCACTTACACCCCCCTCATCAAATCACGGGGAGAGGTATTCGCTGAAGTCCACACCTCCGAATTCAACAGAGCAGGAGTAAAGTGGCCAAAGCTAACCCCCCTGAAGCCTGGCCAAGACAAGAATAGGTATTGCAAATACCACAAAAGTTATGGTCACAGAACCGACGACTGCATCCAGCTGAAGGATGCTATTGAAATCATGATCAGGAACGGACAGCTGAGAGAGTTCGTTAAGAGAAACAACGATCCTCGACCAGAGGCCGCAAAAACTCGCGCGGTCGAGGAGGTAATTCCCCAGCCAGCCGGGCATAACAGTACCAAGCAGATCGCTATGAGCGTATCCTGGCCAGAAGACTTTGCTATCCCCAGCTGTTTCGGGGACACTTATACTGGTCCTACACTTAGCACGTGGGACTATTTTACAGACTCATTCGTCATATCCGGTGGTCGTATGGACAAGCACACCATCGGATCAATAAAAAGAAAGTTCGAGGAGCTCATTGATATGTCCTCAAACATGAGCGCAACGCTGGACAAGGCGAAGGGGCGATCAATGCCTTTAGCCTTCTATCTCGAGGAGCTGCCCGGTGGGACAGCCAACTTTCAAATTCCCCTCCTCGTCTGGGCAGACATGGACAACATGGACGTTCGTCGGTTCCTCATCAATCTGGGGAGCTCCTGCGACATTATGTACGCCAGTCTTTTCAGGACCTTGCAGCTGGACGAGACACATCTCACCCCATACTTGGGCTCAGATCTCACAGGATTCAACGGGGCAACTACTAAGCCTTGGGGCTATGTCGACCTCATCGTCACTTTTGGCTCCGAGGAAACTACCAAGTCGATCAAGGTCAAATTCTTGGTCGTGGACTGCCCCTGCCTCTACCAGTGCATCATCGACAGCACGGCCATAGCAGACCTGATTGCTGTCCCCTCCACTGCTCACCTGAAGATGAAGTACTATACTTCCAAGGGGCAGGTTGCTACTCTGCACGGGGACATTGAAGCTGCGAGGAGGTGCTTCGATGCAGCATCCAAGGGCAACAACTTCGTTAGCAAAGCCCCTGAATCAAAGAAGCCGAAGCCTTCCCCGGAATCACCACCAAAGCTGCCCGCACCAAACGTGAGCTCTATCGATCTCGACAGCCGCACCTCCAAGAAAGAGCACAAGGAGGAGAAAAAGTTGCGGAAGGAGGAGAGGGAGTCTGATGAGGCGAGCAAAGAGCATCACCGCCCCATTCCAGATGGAGAGTTCGAGATAGTCCAGTTCGGCGAAGATCCAGGCAAAGGAGTTAAGATTGGTACAGGGCTCCCCGACCTGGCGAGTAAGCAGCTGAAAGCCTGCCTTAGAGAAAATGCTGATCTGTTTGCATGGCACGCTGCTGACATGCCTGGGCTGGATCCAAACATCGCGTTTCATCAACTTACTGTCGACCCACTTGCTAGTGCCGTAGTGCAACGTAGGCGTAGGCAGTCTCCCGAAATAGCGGAGGCTACTGAAAAAGCTGTAAAAGACCTCTTAGAGGCAAATTTTATTTCTGAAGCCAGATACACTACCTGGTTGTCCAACGTTGTACTCGTTAAAAAATCTAATGGAAAATGGAGAATGTGTGTTGACTATACCGATCTTAATAGGGCTTGCCCTAAAGATTCTTATCCTTTACCTTGCATTGATAAACTAGTTGATAATTCTTCTGGCTTTAAATTATTGTCGTTTATGGATGCATATTCAGGATATAATCAAATCCCAATGGTTGTGGCCGACAGGGGAAAAACAGCCTTTATGACTGAGTCGGGCAACTATTACTACAACGTAATGCCCTTCGGTCTGAAAAACGCTGGTGCTACTTACCAGCGCATGATGAACAAAGTATTCCGGGGAGAAATAGACGACATGCTCGAAGTTTACATGGACGACATGATCGTCAAATCCCACGAGGAAATCGATCATACCGCCCACCTACGTAAGGTCTTCGAGCAGGCCAGGAAACATAACATGAGATTCAATCCGGAGAAGTGCACCTTCGGGGTACGAGCAGGAAAATTCCTCGGATTCTACCTAACAGAACGAGGAATTGAAGCCAACCCCGACAAGTGTCGTGCTTTTACCGAGCTCCCAACTCCGAGCAATAAAAAATCGATCCAAACCCTGAACGGAATGCTGACCTCATTATCTCGCTTCGTAGCGAAATCCGCTCAACACGCATTGCCCCTCTTCAAATTACTAAGGAAAGAAGCTGTGTTCGAATGGACGGACGAGTGCGAGCAGGCCCTCCAACATCTGAAGAAGGCCCTGTCCGAACCCCCAGTCCTCTCACGCCCGGATGTCGAGGAGGTATTATACATTTACCTCTCTGTCGCATCTGAGGCCGTCAGCGCAGCTCTTGTCCGTGAAACAACGGAAGGACAAAAACTAGTATACTTTACGAGCAAGGCTCTCTAGGGGCCCGAACTCAGATATCAACAAATCGAGAAGGTGGCCCTTGCCTTGACAAACGCAGCAAGAAGACTACGTCACTACTTCCTAGCACACACAATCGTAGTCCAAACCGACCAACCCATCAAGTCACTGCTTGGTCGATCAGATATGGCGGGCAGGATGCTCAAATGGTCCCTCGAGCTTTCCGAATTCGACATTCGTTACGAAAGCAAAAAAGCACTAAAATCACAAGTCCTAGCAAACTTCGTGGACGAAATAACGAGTCCATCCTCCACGACAAGCGAGGCAGACAAATGGACAATATTCGTCGACGGAGCATCGAGCGCCACGGGAGCAGGAGCAGGAATTATCCTGGAAAACAAGAACGGGATCATAATCGAAGTATCCCTAGCACTATCCTTCCCGACATCGAACAACCAGGCCGAGTACGAGGCCTTCCTAGCAGGACTACGGTTGGCCGAGGACATGGAGGCTAAAGAAATAAAAATCTATACAGATTCACAGCTTGTCGCGTCACAAGTGTTGGGAGAATATCAAGCCAAAAATGATAATCTCTCTGAATATTTAGCATTAGTGAAAGAAAAAATCACTAAGTTCGAGTCCGTGGAGGTGCAACACGTTCCACGCGAGCACAACAAACGGGCAGACATCCTGTCCAAACTGGCAAGCACAAAAAAGAAAGGCGGAAACAAATCCGTCATTCAGGAAATACTCCCTCGACCAAGCATCGAGAAGTGTAAGACCCATAATTTCATTGTACATTAAGGATATTAAGTGTTCGTTGTATTTGGAATAAAATGAATGTTTGGTTGAAGTCAATTGAGTCGTTTTTCAAATTCGTAAGCACGTTGCGTTGAAAACAAGTGTAGAAAAACTGTTTTGTGTGAAGTCTGAACGTATACGTGCCTTTTTGCCCCCTTTGCGTTTTGATTTGGTTTTTATGGTCAACATGAAAGTTGTAGATCTCGTCGTTAGCTTTCCAACGATTATTGGTGCGTCTCAATTGGACAATCGGAACTCAAGTTATGATCGTTTCCGTAAGAGGCGGATTCGCAGAAATCGTGCTTGTTTCGCGCTCGAGTGTCGGAATAGCATGAGGTTGGTTTCATTAGTCTTCTTTTATGGATGAGGTTGTTCCTGCGACTTTAGAGATCCATTTTTCGAGTTGTTCTAGTTTTCGAGAAAACGGGCAATATTTTACCCGCTGTCGTAAAATTTTACGGTTTCGGAATTCAGTAAAATTTCAGATAGAAGGTTTATATATCTGCGCGAGTTAGGATATGTCCTGAGATTAATTTTCGAGAGCGTGGAAGAAAATTACAGTCGCGAAAAAAAGATTCGGCGATAAGTTTTGGAAATATTTTGAGACGGACGTTCGTTCCGTAAGTTTTCTGTTTTTACGAATTTTGCTCGTCGCGGCGCGCGAAGGTTGTGGGGCGTGTTAGAAATATCTAGATATTTGTGTAAGGGAATTGGAGGGCTAGGATTGGCCAAGGGAAAGTGCTTTTGATCAAGTGGTCATGGTGGAGCAAGACCACTTGTCATAGGTTTTGTTTGGTAGACTTTTGGGACTTAGAAAAAATTGTGAAACCTCACCTTCTCTTCTCTCACAAACCGTCCTTCTCTCCCTCTCACACAAAGCTTCATTGATTTTTCATTTCTCACCCATTCAAGCTAGGAATTGTCTTGTTGGATCAAGGAACTTGCAAGGATATCACTACTCATAAGGTAACTAACCAATTCCTTACCTTTGTTGCTCTAATTCTCCTAGTTTTAGAAATTGTTCTTGAGCATGATTCTTGAGAATTTTCTAGGATGTTAGTTTTGGTTGATTGTGGTTTTAGGGAAGTGTTTAGGATTAGTATATAAGCTTGTTTAAGCTTGGAAAGTTTGGATTCTCATGGTGATTGAAAGTTTCACAAAATTTTGTTAGGTTTTGAAGAAATAATTTTGAAATGGTCATAACTTTGTGAAATTTTGTTGTGCTTTTATTTTTGAGGTTGTATTTGAGCTTTGTGGCAAAATGGATATTGGATTATGGTCTTGGTTTGGTGATACAAGAAAAATAATTTTTTGGTGTGTGTTCTTGAGGCATAATGAACATATTTTCTTAGAAACTTTTGTTTTGATGCTAAGTGGTTCAATTGATCAATGTAATGGCTTTGTGAACTAATAGAGGATTGCTAGGATGTGGCATTGTAAAAAAATTTGAGTGTTGGCCTAGTTTTCAAAACTTTTTCCATGAGGAAAATTTTGAAAAGTGAGGAGGAGTTTTCAAAAATTGTTAAGGCTTTGGGGGAGGCACGATTGTGGCCTAGGGCGAATTACCATGCAAAAAGATTTGGGTAAAAATGGGGTAAAAATGGTTTTGGTGTGGGTTGTGTCTCAAAGAACCAAAAATTTAAAATGTCGTAATTATAGGCTTTGCCCGGAAAATTTTTGGGTGCTTGGATTAGTGACTCGGGGGTATTATGGGATATTACCAAGCTCTCGGAAGCGGAAAATTTTGAGCGGAAGTGTGATTTTGGTTTTTGGGGGCAGCCCCTAAAAGGAAAAAAAAAAGGGAGGATTTCCAAAATTTTTCTAAGTCCACAATGTTGAAAAAATGATCATGTTTTTGATGAATGATCTTAGGTGTGTAAAAGTATGATTATAGGATTGTATTTGGAAAGAAAAACTTGAAACTTGCGACGCAAGAAAAACTCGATTATTTTGTCGAGACATTTTCGTAAAATTTTTAGGTTGTTTTCAAGTGTTTTGGTAGTGTGTGAAAGTGTCCTTTGAAGTTTAAAACCATAGAGAGCAATGGTATGCTTTGAAAACGAAAATGTGTTTGTTTTGTGAAAAATAGTGTATTTAACTTCGGGAATTTTTAATCACCATGGGGAGGACTCGAATATAATATCCGAGAGTGTTAGGAAGTGCCTTAGATGCCTCTAGACCTTTGTTGATAGGTTTAGTTTCATTATAATACTTTGGGCGTGACTTATGGATTGTACGCTCCACTATTTTAGGGCGCACGAATTGTTGCATAACTCGGAATCGTTTGTAATTGGAAGTTTCGCCGAGGTAAGGGCACCTTTTTATTTCCGTCAATAGCATTAGGGTATGCTTGTGGTTATGCTTGTTGTGGTTCCATGCTTGTGTGCTTGGTTGTTTTCGATGTTATTTGTCTTACGTATAGGTGGGAAGTATATGTGTTGACATGTGGTTATGAATATGTGTATGTTTGTTGCATTAGTATATGTAGGGACGTATGCTCATGCAAACATTGTCGGTATTTGATCTGGGTGATTGTACCGGGTGATACTTCCGCCTTTAACGGAGACGGTATTTGATCTGGGTGATTGTACCGCCGTTAACGGAGCCGGTATTTGATCTGGGTGATTGTACTCCGGAGTATCCACCAATTGAGTTGGCATTTGATCTGGGTTATTGTGCCGGGTGTAATCCACCTTTTTCCGGAATTCATGCATGTGGCATTCGATCTGGGTGATTGTGCCACAACCATTCATTAGAGGTCTTGCATTAGGGTATGTGTGCACTTTATTTATTCTTCTTGGTGTGAGGATGTGATAAGTGTTTACCGCTTTCTATTCTGGTATGTGTATTCGGTATTTTATTACTAGTTTCCAGTTGGTGACCCTTATTTTGCATGCCATATCGCGGGCTCCTCCCACCCCCAGACGATGGAGCGCCATCTGAGACCGTAGGCCGTGTGGACGGCGAGGACTTCGTGGACTATCCCGGAGTGTAGAGAGTAGCGCTTGTTAGGCTACATTTTGGTAGGCTTAGGACCTAGGTTATATTTTGGGATGACTGTATGTTTTATACATTATACTCAGACATGTTAGTGCCGTTGGGCCTTATGATATATTCGGTTCATGACTCGTGTCTTTTTGGTTGATGAACTTGCTATATCCGTTGTATGTAAATTATTCAGGTACACACTTTGCTTCGAGGAAGCCCTGTAATATAATGTGTTGATGTTATATTTATTTTCTATTGAATGACGAATTGCCGAGATAGCTGCGGGCGTTCACGCGCGCCATTTTATTTAAGCGTGTTGATTTTTTTTAAAAAAATAATAATACCCCTTTTTATGCTTTGAAAAACGGGGTGTTACAAGAAGCTGACCAACGTCCTCGACATAAATGTCATCGGCGACAAAAACTGTTGGATGACCCCCGTTTACAACTTCCTCGCGAATGGAACCCTTCTGGCCGACCAGAAGGAAGCAGCAATCGTTAGACGTCGAGCATGCGCCTACGTTATTCTCGACGGAAAGTTATACAGGAGAGGATTCTCGATCCCGCTCCTAAAATGTGTCGACGAGGAAACATTCGACTACATCCTGCGCGAGGTACACGAGGGGATCAACGCCCAGCACCTGGGAGGAAGATCGCTGGCCAGGAAATCCCTCCGAGCAGGATACTACTGGCCCACCATGCAGCAAGACGCCAAAGACCATGTGAAAAAATGCGACAAATGTCAGCGACATGGGGACATGCACCTAGCTCCTCCCCACGAGCTCAAATCTTTGTCGTCACCATGGCCCTTCGCTTGGTGGGGCATGGATATACTTGGCCCCTTCACAAAGGGACTACACCAGAATAAATTCTTAATAGTCGCCGTGGACTATTTCACCAAATGGGTAGAGGCTGAACCTCTCTCCGACATAACGTCGTTCAGAATACTCCGTTTCTTCAAACGAGACGTACTCTGCCGATTTGGAATACCACAAGCCGTCGTGACGGACAATGGGACTCAATTCACGGACAAAGGATTCCAAGACTTCCTTGCTGCCCTGGGAACCAAGCAACATTTCACTTCAGTTGAACATCCCCAGACAAACGGGTAAGCCGAGGCCGCCAACAGAGTAATCCTGCGCGGCCTACGAAGAAGATTGGACCAGAATAAAAAGAAATGGGTCGAGGAGCTTGAAAGCGTCCTGTGGGCCTATCGCACAACACCACACTCCACGACCGGGGAGACTCCATTCCGAATGGTATATGGAACAGAAGGAGTCATCCCCGTGGAGGTTGGCGAGCCGTCTCGCCGAACCGAGCAACCGCTCGAAGAAGAAATGAACGACGAAACTCTCCGTGAAGAGCTTGATCTCGTCGAAGAGATTCGTACGGGGGCATCCCTTCGGGAAGCCACCCTTAAGCAAAAAATAGCTGTCCGACATGACATAAAAGTCATCAAAAGAGAATTTAAAGTGGGCAGCCTCGTCCTAAGACGAAATGCTAAGGACACCCAGGATGGCAAACTCGCAGCCAACTGGGAAGGACCATATCGCGTCATCGATAAAACAGAAAATGGCGCATATTATCTCGAGGATCTTCGAGGAAAGAAACTTCCTCGACCTTGGAACGCACAAAAATTGAAACAATATTATAGCTAAGATATCGCCAAACTAAAAAACACTACTAAAAGGCTGCTCGGATCCTCAAGCAACGAGCCCGACACCTCGACAACGGAAAGCACGCGGGCACACGTGTTCGATCCAATAATTGAAAAAGAGATACTCTGGCTCAGGAAGGGCAGAGCGTCTCCCCGACTGGGATGACCTTTGAGACAAGCTCCTCGTCTTCGTGCCAAGGCTTAACGCCCAGATCGCGATGGGAAGTTCAAGCCGCGGGGGCGGGCACACCAACGTGTCGGCATCCGTTTTAGCCTCAGAAACAACTCTAGGCGCTTAGACAGTTCCCTAAACTATCTAAGTTAAAACCGAGGACGACCTCCTCGACGAAACGCGCTCGAAACAAAAAACTTGCAAATAAGAAAAATGGTTTTGTCGAGCAGGCATACAACAATGTCGAGCAAGCACACAAATATCCACCCAAAACCAAAAATTTGTTAAGTTAAAAACGGGCAAGCATAAAGACATGCATAACAGCGATACATTACGAACAGGCATAGCTTAGCAGAAACAGAAACAATAATTTAAACATACACACGAGGAGGATAAGATTAACGGGCAGATGCCCAACACTGTCATAAATAAAAAACGGGGATAAAAACCCACTTGTTCCAATATTACAAAACCGGGCACGTAGGCCCCCAAAAATTGTTATAAAATGAAACAAACAAATACAAAGTCAATGGCGCGCAGGCCCAAATAGCTTGTCGAGGAGGCTCAGTGGCTTTCGTCATGACCTTCTTTGTCCCCGTCGGGACCCTCCTCCTCGACTCCCTCATCCTCGCCATCCTCCTCATCATCATCCTCCTTCTCCTCCTCCAAAGCCATCTCTGTCTATACTCCTCTGGAATGAGAATCTGGCCATTTTCAACTTTTTTCAGCCGGTGAATCCCCTCGGTAATCAACTCGTGCTCGGAATTCATGACCTTCAGCTGAGCCACCGCATTCTTCCACCCATGTACCATGCTCGCCAACATCAGGCCCCCGAGCCTCTTGATTTCCTTGACCAGGTCTGCTCGACTTACCAGCCTGGAAGTTTCAACGGCCTCGTCGGCAGCAGGAGCCAACTTGGATTGCAAGTCCGCAATTTCCTCCTCCATCTTCCTCTTCTCCTCGGCACCCTGGGTCTTTACCTCCTCGAGCTCTTTCTTAGTTTTCTCCAGCTCCTCTCGAGTAACCCGGGCTTCTTCCAACAGATTCTCATAGTTCTCTTGCTTGCCCCTAAGGTCAATGAGCTCACCCTCCATCTTCACAATACGCCCCTCCAGCTTGGCATTCCGGGCAGCCAACTACTCCACTTCATGAGTTGGCCCCCCCTCATTCAGTACCAAGGCCGTCTCCGCCAGCCGGATGACAGCATCAATATCTTCATTAAGCTGGCTCCGTCGGGCAGCTGAAGAAACGCCCAGGACATAATTCTTCTCTGATGCAGGCACCTGGAGGGGGTTGTTATCAAAAAAGCTTCGGTTGCTCAAGCACGCGGGGAGGACAAAACCACCGTCCCTCTCCGACAAATCAACGATAGGCGTCATCTGCTCCTCCCGCTGCCTCTTTGTACGACCTCCCGGGGTCCCCGCTGAGCTCAACACGGGCGAAGACTGACCGATGCTCCCCGAAGCAGCCTGCTCGGCGACTAGGACGTTCCTCACGCCAGGCTCCGACTTCCTCGCCTTTTTCTTCGATTTCTCCCCCTTTTGCTCAGCAACTATCCTCATTAGCTCAGAAGCAAGATCAGCCATTCTACCTGCAAAGTAAGAAATATGGTCAGAAACACGGGGAGAAACACAAAAAATCAAAATTGCTGAATATAACACAAGTAAAAAAAAAAAAAAAGAGCAAAAATCAAAATAAAATACCCAGCAAAGTGTTCTCAGCTGTAGCAGTCTTGCACGACAACAACAATTTGGTATTCACAAAACGAGGTTCGATCCTCGGTTTACCATGCTTGTCTAATGCAGCATCTCCTAAACTGGTTATAACCCTACAAGGCTTAAAGCCATCCACGTGAACCTTCAGCTTCTCAAAGCCTGCCATCTCCGTCGGGGTCAGGTCCTCGGCAGCCGTCAGATATTCGTCGGTTCGCAGTACAAAGTGTTCCGACGACCACGACAGTGGGAAACAAAGGCCCTACTCTGTTACCTGCTCCCCTTCCTCGTCCAACTGAGGAGACCTGTCCTCGAGGAATACAGGCATGTCCATATATAGAGAGTTCAAGGCAAACTCCGTCACCGGCTTCACCACATAGTACCTCTCCTTGAAACCCCTGGCAGACTCCACGAACATCTTGAAGATCTTGCTCGACTGGTGCTTCAAGGAAACCCAACCTTGCTGGTCCTCGACTTTCTGTCGTTGTATTTTGAAGATATAGAAAAATAAGGAAACTGTGGCCTCCACCTCCAGATACCTACAAAGGATCTGATATGCCCGGATGAACGTCAGCGCATTTGGATGAAGCTGGGAAGGAGCCACCTTCAACCGACCAAAAATTTCAGCTTCAAGGTTGTTAAAGGGCAGTCGATATCCCATCTCCTTGAACGCCATCTCGTACATGGTAAATCCACCTTCCGTGTATGACGAGCAAATCCGCTCCCCTTCAGCAGGCATGTGAACCTCCCAGTTAACCGGGCCAGCCCCCTCGACAATAGTAAAGAGCTGGGGATCCTGGGCAGTAATCGTCGACGCGATGCCCCGCGGCTCGGGCGCGACCCAAGCAAATTCTGGATCTGTTATGGTGTCGACCAGCTTGTGTTTTGACGCCGCTTGGCTCCCCGTAATCTCCTCTGTGTCTGACATTTCGAACACCTGAAAAGCAGCGAAAATAAAGTGAATTCGACAATTATCAAATCCACCCTTTCACCGCAGATCAAGTGAAAGGGCGTAGGATAGGGCGAGGATGCTGTCCCCGACCAAAAGCCCTTATCAAAATGGCAAAACAGAAACACGAACAGAGGAGACAAGGAGAACTATTTAGCAAAGCCAAAAAACGGGGAAAAGGTCCCCGACACAGGCTAGCAACATTGCTCGACATTTAGAAGCAAACTTCATTTTGCACAAAGTCTCAAAGTTAAAAACGGGGAGAAGCTCCCCGACATAGAGTTTATACAAACTCATTTTTCAGCTAAATTCTTAAGTCAAAAACGGGGAGAAGGTCCCCGACATTCATATAATTCGCAAAGACACTTAAAAGATTCGCGAAGGCGAAAACGGGGAGAAGATCCCCGACGCAAGGTTTAACTAACCTAGCTTTTTGCTACAACAAACGGGGAGAAATAACGATTCGATTCTCCCCGACGAAAAACGCATAGAATTCCAGAAATTGAAGCGATATTCATCGTGTTCTTCGCAAATTCCCAGGAACTGATGAACATTCATCAACATTCTTCATGTTTTTCCAGAAAGTCATGCGTGTTCATCGTTTTTTCCAGCAATATTCATCAATGTTCATACACTGTTATGGCAATATTCCCAGAAAATAAACTACGCCAAAAATCATAGCATAAAATTGGCATTTAGCAGTGATTCAACCACTACCAAACACCAAAACACCCTAAACTAGTGGGTTTCACAACTATCAAAGCACCAAAAGCAAACTAACATAGTAAAGGGACACAAACAAAAACACAAACAAAGTGGGTACGAAGAAACAGGATGAAATCCACAGCAAAACAGTTAAGAACAAGCGAAATACATTACCTTTTACAAAGACAAATTCGAGATCTGCGTAGGAAAAGACTTGAATGACGTTGGAAGCCTGTGAATAGCAAGTAGCAGCAGCAAACGCAGAAGAAGCAAAACGTAAAGAAGAGAAAAGTACAAATGACCCTTATTTCTCCTATTTATAGGCCTTAGAAGTCCATACGCCCTACATCGCAAACCAACGCACCCTAGCGCGTTGCCACCGTCGATTAAATCCAACGGTTATGATAAGAAACCATCAAATGGCCAAGAATCAATTTGATCAAAATTGAAACAACGCGATGGATCTAACGGTCGACAAATCCCCTCGTAAAATGAAGCAATAAAGAGCCGTTTCCCTAGGCAATTATTGCGTCTCTTCATAGCCCACACACGTGGCTTGAAAAGACGAAACACTTGTCTTTTCAGGTCACTTCGAACTGACGATGCGTTCCTCGAGGAACTCATCGTTATCCCCACACTACTAGAAAACTCGGCTTTAGCGACCGATTTAGAGACCGATTTTCATCAAAATCGGTCTCTAAATCCGTTAGCGACCGATTTTGCGACCATAAAAAATCAGTATCAACGACCCTGGTCGCTACTCCGTTGTGACCAACCTAGCGACCGATTTGGTAGCGACCGAAGTAGTGACCGATTTTAGAGACCGAAATAGTGACCGATTTTAGAGACCGAAATAGAGACTGAATTTATGTCGCTGGTTGCGACGCGTTTTGCGACGCTATAGCGACTAATTTAGTGACTGATTTTAGCGACTAATTTAGTGACTGATTTTAGCGACTAATTTAGTGACCAATTTTAAGCTAATTTCTCAATTCGTTGCGACCGAATTAGCGACGCTATGTGAAAAATTCAGTCTCTATTTCAGTCACTAAAGATATTTTTTTTTTTTAATTATTAGAAAAGCAATTTTTGAATCTAATTTAAGATCTCAAACTATTTCATACACACCAAGCAATTAAACTATGCACACAACAATATGAACATAATATATTTATATTTAAGTAATAAGTATTACAAATCAACCAAAACATAACCAAGACTAAGGGGGAATAAATCCCTTTCAATTCTTGCATACAAAAAGTCAATATCCTAACTCAAAAAACTACAAAAAAGTAAGCCACACTACTACACCATCATCAGATATATCATCATCAGTTTATCATCTGCCACATCATCTTCATGAACTTGATCATCATCATCAGACATATATCATTATCATCTGCCACACTCAAGTTTATTCTTGCGATGTTGGTGTGTGTGAACAAACAAATCTGAAGGAGCGGGGGGAGTGCCATTCAGTTCCGTCTATAACAAAACAAAGAATATGAATTATAACTAGAAGTCAAAAATTGTGGAGTATGTATGCTACTACAGTTATGTAGATGGCTTACAAATATTTTATATCAGTATTTATGCTCCATAATCCGAGCCATGTTATGCAGGAAACCATAACTAATCCATCACATGCTACTGAATAAAAGAGATAAAAAAAAATGCACTGCACCTGCAGTGCCTATGCGTTGATATATTAAACTAGCTAGTTAGCTCTAAAAAATGAATTGACTTCCATTTTCCTTCATCATTAATTTCCCTGATATATTAAACTAGTTAGCTCTAAAAAAACTGATTTCCAAGTTACTTGTGACAAATCTATTTCTGCATTGATCTAAACATCTAACAGATCTGCTATAAGGTGAGGGCTCAACTTCAGTATTTCAGAATCCAAAACTTCGAGGTACATACAAACATAAAGAAATTGAACATCTAGAATTCAGAGGTGAAAATTAAAATCTCTTCTCTTACTCTACAAGGGTGCATATGAAAATCTAGAATTCAGTTTAAAAGACAGATATTTGAAAGATAACATACCCACTTCCTCCTTGCTGCAATGTCCACATCATAACTCGAGGCCTTCGTCCTATATACACTATGATGTATTGATCATGAGAAATCACAAATAATTATAAATTCATCCAAAATATGGAAACAAGGAATATATACTTGCTTAAAAGTGCTTACAACAATGCTTGATTCCGAAGACTTTTACAAAACTTCTGGAAGTTTATGAAGATAAACACAATAGGAAATCTGTAAAAAGTAAGATATGATATAGAACTTAGAAAGCTCTCAACAAACTAGCTCCCCTAAATTATTCAAATTCATTCATGGCTTCAAAATCTGCAAGTCAAAGAATAAAATGAATGCTTATAGTCCTATTAAGCCTATTCCTCAAAGGACTGCAAAATACATAACCTGTAATTTGCTATTAATGGGTGCAACTAATACTAATATATATGACATATTAATCTATATTTTTGGGTTAAAAAACAAGAATAGACTAAGATAAAATAAAGATACTGTTGGTCAAGACACTACAATGATTTCATGAAAGAAGAATTTTTTAAATATGTGCTTCAAAGTGAGCCTACCATCATGACTAATATGGCACGATGTATGATTTGAGGTTCCAGCCGAACTTCCCTTTCTTCAAGTACACCAAATATCGTAAAAACCATGAAGAATCAATCAAATCATGAAGAAGATAAAACTGAAATGGATAAACACAAAACACACAAAAATAATCATTCAAATAAAAAACTAGAAACTTAATAAACATAAAATAAGCTAATTGATACACCTATAGTCTATAGACCTACTCGATACATGAGTGATGCTATCTCCATTAGTCAATTGATATTTCAAACATACAATCTACCTGCAAAAATCTATGCAAAGAGCAAAGCAATTGAGTACCTAGATTGATTATATTAAATTCAAGAGCATGAAATACGTGAAATTTGAGCAAAAAAATATGAACATTTGGTACTCTATCTACGAAATTCTAATTGATCGAGACAAATATTAGACAAACCTTTGTAAGAGAACTTCTTATTGTATATATTTGTACAATAATTCCCTCTTGTGTATAAATTACTTGTTCAATGAACTTCAATGTGTGACTGGGACTCAAATTACTTGTTCAATAATCCCCTCTATCTTTACATACTTTGTTACCTGGTAGGCCAGTACTGTTATAAAAACATATAAACTTAATTGTGACTGACAGTTCACAAATTGGAGCGAACTGAAACGATTCGGTTTGGTTAAGTTCGTGAACAATTCAGTTCACAAAGAAGCAGTTCAATTTGAAAAAAATACGATTCGATTTTCTAAAAAGGGAGTTTGGTTTGGAACCACAAAATCGATGCACCGAACCTTTATACCAGTTCAGTTTGGGATAACCGTTAACAAATTGATTCAGTTTTACCGAACTATTATAATGGTTCAGTTTGGTTTTTCTTCTTGAACCGAAAGATCTAATCTGACTATAGTATATACATACTTGTGTCCCAAATTGTAAGTTTTAATCTTTTTCCACCTACGGTGAGTCTTTTGATCTTGAAATCAACACCTACAAATCATAACAACAATATTATAATTTTCTTTAATTCTCTGCTCATTGCTATAAACAACAGAAAAACTCTCTGCTTCCTCAGCTTGGCAACCTCTACTTATTCATACTCTTTTGTCCCCCAGTTGTTGACACTACAAACATGCATTACTTCATAACATTTCCTTCTTAAACGCATTGAGATATGAGTCGACATTTGAAAACTTATACATTCCCCCTAAACATGTCAACAACTTACACCAAAAACCCTGATTCTTTCATTTCAAGTTCCAATTTTTCGACTACATTCTATTTTGAGCCAAGTAAATTCTACCAAGCACTTACAGACTTACACTGTGTTTATCATAATTATAATTTACAAAAAAAAAAAAACAATGAGGGTATTTTCAAATACTGCTATTATTATTACACAAATTCACCTCTAAAGGCCATTTTAGATACTAAAATAAATAAATAAAAAATCAATTTCAATGGGAGTTCAATTCAATTATTCGAAATCTCAATTCAACCAATTAAGAAAACTCGATTACCTATGAAGTTATAGGTATGAATTTGTGAATGAAATAGTGATGTTGAGATGATAAAAGAAGTTATAGGTATGAATTCGGAAATAATACCATTGAAGAAAAGGAGCTTTGTTGGAACTGATTTGAATCGAGGAGCCGTGGGTTTGGACGATTTGATGATGAAAAACCTCAGCAACACAGTATTATTGGACGATTTGGAACTCATAGAGAGAGGGAGAGAAGAGATGTTCGGTGTCCCGTGGAGAAGAAGAGAAGAGTTGTATACGAGAGAGAGGTGAAGCGGTGGTGTGGAAAATTTGATTTAGGGTTCAATGAGTGAGGTATATTTGCAAAGTTGATTTAGGGTTCAGTGAAGCAGTGACAATTTATCTGAGAAAAAATTTGAAGAGAAATTGATTTGAAAAGAAAACAATGAGGAAACGTGTTGACTAATAATAATATTGGATTAATTTGTTGTTTTTCTTTTCTATTTTTTAAAAGATAATAATTTGATTAATTTTTTTAGTGATTTTTAAAAATATATATATATATATATGCGACGGATATAGCGACCGAACTTCTGGTCGCTAAAGATCAGTCTCCAATTCGGTCTCTATAATTATATAGCGACCGATTTAGCGACCGATTTTTTTTTTTAATTTAACGCTCAAAATATTGGTCTCTAATTCGGTCTCTATAACGACCGAATTATTTCGGTCGCTAAATCGGTCTCTAAAAGCGAATTTTCTAGTAGTGCCAACGCAAATATCTCCTCGAGTTTGCGAGCAGACAAAAATCACGGATAATTGAAACAAACCTCATAAATAAACGTGCCCGCGAATACAGGCAGCATCAACAAGATGCAATTTACACCCACCTCCTCGACATTTAATCGAGGAACTAAAAACCCAATGACTTTCAAAGGCAAAATCTTTTCCCCGTAAGTTCCTCCACGAACATCGTGGCACGCTCTACGAGCTAAGGGAAACTTCCTCCTTGAAAAATTCTCCTCGTCGTGCCAAGGAGGAATTTACGAGCAACACATGAACTCTCCTCGCGCAAACGAGCAGCAATTATAAATCAATAAGTTATGAACTCCTCCTAGGAGTGACGGGGAAACCATTTCCTCGACATGTGGGCCTGGACCTTAAGTCATTACTCCTATGCCTAGGAGCAACGACTTGGGGGGCTCCTGTTCTGGACTGGCCCAAGAGCTGACCCAATCGCTTCTGCCCGACATTTGGGGCACGGCCCAATAAGGCGAGACTTCCCCGACACGTCAGTCAATGACGTGTCCTGCTCGACATCACGGGTAAGCAGCACGTTAAACACATGCTCATATATCCACGCATGTTGATCCATTCCTCAATAACTTAACAGCTAAGCAACACGTTTAGCACGTGCTCATCCATTCAGCCACACTTGTCACGGAGCTTATCCCTTACCCGCGAATAGCGGAACGGCTCCAACCAAGATAGAGGCAAATAACGGCCTCCCCTACGATACAGAGACTATCTTGGCAGTTGAGTCTATTGGGCTGGTTATCCCGGCCCAATAGACCAACATTTGGCCCAGCGCTGGGGGCAACTATATAAGCTCTCCTAGACAGGAGAGCCAGGTATTCTGATTCATTCTATACCTTACTTTCTCTCTCTTCTCTTTGTATCTCTTGTTCTCTTGCTGACTTAGGCATCGGAGCACCTGCAGGTACAAAACCCCCCTTCGGTGTGGACGATTGCTCAACGGACCGGCCATCAACCTTTCTGATCATCAGGTTAGATCAATCTCATTTGATTGTATTTTTTTTATTAATATGTATATGCAAATATTAGCATATTAGATGTTTGATTTGTCTCGATAAATATTTTCAAAATATATAATTTTTAATAATAAATAATTTAATATATTAATGATTAAAGTTGTACATTAACAAACGTGAAGATGCTAGGTTATTTATTTTGGAATCGAAGGAGTAATGATGATTTTTGGTTTAATCCAACGTCATTACATGGGTGCATTGGTCTTGTCATCCATTTCTATGAATATTAAATTTTTAATTATTAGGCGGTAAAAGTAACTTGCAACATTAGTGTTGATTTAGTAAAAATTAACATTTTGCAAAGGAAGTAAAGATAGACGGCCATAATTTCTACTTCCTCTGTCCCAAAATAAATGATTCAGTTGACCATTTTATGTTTGCCAATATATAATTTTAATCAAACATCCCGTATGCTAATATTTGCATATATATATATATATATTAGACAATTTAGTTTTAGCTTTAGCAAGGACTAAAACTGTGAAGAAAAAAATATATAGGAATAAAAATATAATAAAAATTAAGGACTAAACTTAAAATGTCTCCATTTCTAGCAACTAAGCTATTAAAAAAAAAAAACTCCATTTAAGAGGACCAAAACATAGTTAATTTAATCGTAAATAATAATAATGCACGAAGCTGAATATTTAATCGTAAATAATCTCCATTTGTCCTTGTATTTTGCACTCAGATTTTTTTGTTTGTAAAGCTTTACATGTTCATTATATTTTAAAAATAAGGATAAGGTGTGGGTCAAGACAGGAAGGGAGGGGAATGTGCTGCAGCATTGCCCATCCTCATTTATCAGACAAGCCGATAATATAAATATTTATTTACAAGCTTTCTTCCTCCTTTGCACTTTTAAGAGATTCAACTTGGACACCTAGGCCTCTAAAAAATGGCTAATCACCTCCTAAGGTGATCTCTCATGAAGAATGAATGTCTCAGAGCATCCCTGGCCGTAAGTCTTTCAAACGGGTCATATCTAAGTAGCCCCTGCAAAAGATGTATAAGATCTCCAGCCGAATGATCTACATGCTGCATTATAAGGTTCTGCGATTATTATAATAGCAAAATTAAGAGTCAGTGAAGCATAACATGAACAAACATTTGTTTTTTAAAGAACCGAACAAAACTTTTGCATCAGACTTGAAAACAAACCTGCAGTCGAGGAAGCTTCGTTACAGCTTTAATACTGTCCCTCGAAGTTGCACCCTCGGGCCAGTCCAATCTCCCCCTTCGGACATACTTCTCAGCATGTCGGCTAATCATAACATGAAAAAAGAAACACGGTTATTTCAAATTGAAATAAAATGCCTAAATTCAAATAAAAGAAACACTAATCATAGAAAGTTCACACGCAAAATTACTTACTCAACTCTCTTCAACATCTGCTGCGGAAACGGACCAAGCACCCTCTCCATCATGGCAAGATGCTCTAAATTTTCGTGAGTCTGAAACAAAGCTTCACCCTAAAGGAGAAGCATACAAGCCAATTTAAATTCAAAATAATAAAACAGAAACTGACTGACGTTTTCCAGAAGTATTCAGAGCCAAACTTACAGTGCATAACTCAACTAATATACAACCCACACTCCATACATCACATGGATAGCTCCAGCCAAGTCCTAAAAAAGCATTACAAAAATCAACTATTCAGTTGGCATAACATTAGCACCATGATTCATAAGGATACAGCATAAACCATATGAATAAGATTGACTACAAGAAACAGCATTCTTTGCATCATAGCAATTATAATTTAATGTGCATACCAAGGATAACTTCAGGTGCCCTATAATGACGTGTTGATACAATGTAATTCTGGCTTTCTCTTTCATAAGTAGTGCTGCCAAAATCAATAACCTTTATGGCACTTGACTTGGGGACTCTTTTAAAAAAGGAGCACGGTGCTCTGGACGAACTCTGTTCATTAAACAACAATGGATGTCAGATATTATTAACCATCAATTCACTTGGCAAATTTGTTATGTAAGCTAGCATCCTCAGATGCAATAACTAATAAACAATTTCTCTAAACATTAGCATTGAATGTCTAAATCCGTGAGAAAATAAAACAGGTTCTTACAAAAGTACCTTGTAATCGGGAATTTTAAGATAATCTGAAGAAACCAGAAGAATGTTTTCAGGCTTCAGATCAGTATGGATCATGTGTAAGTCATGCATGACTGCAATTTTTTTGAAAAGTAAAACATCATTAGAAAACCATCATTCATTGACAAAAAACAAGAGACATGTTACACATATGATGAAGTGCAGCAATAATTGTTCTGAAAAAGTTGTTCAAGAATAAACTACACACATGCTACACATTCCAATAGTTGTCTTCCAATTTCGCGAACAAGATCAATGGGAAATGAACGATAATTGTTTTTCCGAAGAAAATCGTATAAGCTTGGTCCAAGTTTCTCAAACACCTGTTGCAATAATTTAAATTCACCCACGTCTTAACCCCCAAATTAGGTATATTGGGGAAATCAATCCACACAAATCAATCAAATACTTACAATACAGATATGATTACGATAGTCAAACCAGTTCCGTATTTGCACACAACTGCAAGGAATAAACCCATTTAACCGACGCAATTGAATAAAAACGGTTGCATTGTGGTAGAATATACATAGCAATTAAAGCTCAAAATACTTACCGACTGCCACCTTTATCATGTTTGCCAAGTTGCTGCAGCATCTCAATTTCAATCATGGCTGCCTCTCGATACTTCTTTATTGCACGAACAACTTTAATGGCAACCATTTCCTTCTTTTCTCTGTCCCAGCACTCCAAGACCTGTCCAAAAGTTCCTTCACCCATTTTTCCGTGGACCTTATCTGCAATAATCATGTAAATAGGGTGTAAAACAAACAATCCAAGCCTAGCCAACAAAAACTCCAAAATCCAATTTTGAACAACCAAAGATCAAAATATGGTTCTACATCTTTAAATGTGCACAATATTGTTATTATTATTAAATGCTTCCTAAACCTAAAACAGGATTAATTAGGATACATGTTGCATAAAAATCTATTAGCTGAATCTTTGGGTTAAATGATTATCTTTGAGCCAACCATAACATATGAATGTAAAATTGTTAATGATGGTAAAGTGTAATTACAGCGAGAAGTTAAATTATCTCCAAGCTCAAACATGTAATGGCCATCTTTGTCGTCATCTCGCCATGGGGGAGAACCATTTCGAGCAACTCCCTTAAACAGAGAACTAGTGATATGTTCTGAAGGAGCATAGCTTGAAATATTCTCAACCTCTTGTCCACAAAACAATCCTACCTGAGCCTACACACAGTCATCCATACATGTACCATTTTAAAAATTGTTAACAAAAACAATATCACATCCCACTCTCATAATTTCACAACCTGTGCACTTGTTTGTCCCCATCATAAATTATCACACAAAATGACAAATAAATAATCACTCTATAACCAAAAAATTAAACATACAAAGTTAAAAAAAAAAAAATAAATACAATTTTTATCAGAACAGACATAAATTATTAAAAACGCCTAATTCAAAATGACATCATTAAAATTATTTTTATAAAAAAAAAAAATTTTTTTTTTGGGCTGATGGTAAATTATAAAACGAACAAAACCTAAAATTCAATCAAACAAAATAGGGAATCATTAGAAGACAAAAGGATCAACGTTACCTGAATCAAACATACCTAAATTAATAATAATTCACCAGATCAACAACATAGAGACAAAAAAAAACTCAAAAAATTCGAGATCTGAGTTTACAAGATGAAAAAAAAAGGTTACCTTTGGGGTTTCAGGGATGTCCCAACCCAAGCGCGCTCTCTTCCTTGGAGGACGATCCATGTAATTGCGAGAGAATTCAACGATGCGCTCCGTCTCCATGATTGAACGGAAAAATTCAGAGGGAAGAACGAAACGGTGAGTTTTAGGTGAAAAGTAACGATAACGATTCCTTGGTCACAGTGAACCCTAATTTTCTAACAACCTTTGTTCCGGCGGTTGTGAAGAAAGTGACCGTACACGTGTCGTGTTAGGTTGTTGATTGATTCGTTCATTTGGTTGTCGTGTTAACTACGTGGTGTTAAGAATGGTCCTTGCTTTAACCAGTTTACTTGCGCTAGTTAGGTCATCTTTGTCAATTTTTTTTTTTTAACGTATTTGTCAAAAATAGTTGTTAGGTATAAGTTTGTAGGGATGGCAATTTGACCCATACCCAGAGGGTACCCGTAAAAATTACCCACAACGGATAGGGTAAAAATCCGCATTTTGGGTACGGGCACGGGTATGGGTAATTACCCGCAAAAATGAATGGGTGCGGGTACGGGTACCTTAGTACCCACCCCGCCCCATACCCGCATAATATATATTTATTTATTTTATTTATATTATTATATTATAATATATGTAAATCAATTTAAAACAATACAACTCTAATAAACTATTACATATTTTTAATAAAAATGTTTATTTATAACATAATATAAAACTAATGTAAATATTTAACATAATTTATGAACTTTAACATAAGGTTAGTAATAATTTTGTTTATAATTTTTATTAGTCAATATTAAAATCTTTGAAATTTTTTTAATTCTATTAAAATTATATGATATTTTATAATTGATCAATTTATTTTTAGTAAAAATGCGGGTAACGGGTACGGGTATGGGTACCTAGGTACCCATAGGGTATGGGGACGGGGCAAAAGTTGTTACCCACGCGGGTATGGGGATGGGTACGTGTATTTTTTCAATCTGCGAGTATGGGGACGGGTACTATAGTACCCTACCCATACCCTACCCATTGTCATCCCTATAAGTTTGGGGTCTCTCCATTTATTATCTTTCCATTTATTTTCCATTTGGAGAGAGATAGACACATTAAAAATTAATGGGACCCATTAAAAGTGAGTCCCACTAATTTGTGGACCCCACTAATTTTTTCTTGTGTCTATCTCTCTCTAAATGGAGAATAAATGAAGAGATAATAAATGGAGGGAACCTGAACTCGTACCTAATAAGTACCTATAGGTACAACCATTGGAGCAAAACTCATTGAGTACCTAATAGGTACTGCTTCTCAAATAGGTACCCTCTCTCTCCTCATTATAATATATTTTTGTGGGACCTACTTATAAAGATGTAGTATTATTGATGAGATATATAGTTATTAGTGGTACCGATTTATAACTTTTTAAGAGGTGCTAGGTTGGAGGGATTGAGTACTTATTAGGTACTATTATTAAAAAATAATAAATGAGTGGTGTGTACACGTGAGACCCAATTAAGTACTCAAATTTGGGGAGCTCCATTGTGGATGCTCTAAGTACCTAATAGGTACTACCATCGGAGATGGTATCACTTCTAAAATAAGAATTATCTCTCCTCTTGGACCCACCTTATTTTTCATTAAAATATTCTTTTCATGGGACCCACTTTATTTTATATATTCAATTTGAATTAATGAATATTTATACAAAAACACAATATTTTTTTGGTACATCACAAAAGCACAATTTTTGAACATGATTTTGTTGAGCATATTTGGCAACGTTTTGGGCATGATGATCAACAAAATTAAGAGTTTAATTTGTATGCATTGTCAGTGTAATGTTTTTTTACACATGCATCCAATGATGTGTTGCCATATCATTTCATGGATGTGACACATCATGTGTTTTTAAACACCATACATGATGTGTTGATATATTATTGGACGCATGTGTAAAATAACTTTACACTGACAATGTATATAAATTAAATTCTAAAAGTAATTGTTTATAAAATTATGTAATGTTATTTTAAATTATTTTTAATTATGTAATTCTTAAAATTTGGCAATATTATTTTAAATTAAATTTTGAATTTTAATTATTTTTTCGAATTATAAAAAAAATAGTACATACTAATTTTGTAATTTTATCATTCAATCAATTTATATTATAAAATAGATAATTAAATAATAAGTTATTGTAATGATGTTGAGTTATTGATGAGACCCATTTTAGAACTTTTTAAAAAGTGCTCTATTGGAGGGGTTGAGTACCTATTAGATACTATTATTAAAAAATAATAAATTAGTGATATGTTCATGTGAGACTCATTTAAGTACTCAAAGTTGGAGTCCTCCATTGTTGACGCTCTTATAGCTTATATTTTATAACTGATGGTTGATGCTGATAAACTAATTAAAATGTTCGGTAAACTTAACTATTCAACTGAATGATGAAATGTGTGTAAACTCATGTTCTACTTATATCTTTGTTATATTCTTTATTGAACAGATTTTTCATGTTCTTCAAAACAAAAATCAACATATTCATGTTTTAAATAAAAAAATAGGGTTAGATACTTATTCAAAAAGTTAAATATTTTAATTTCCAATGCGTTGACTTCACACATTTTTATAAATATTTCACAAAAACTTACTATTTACTGTTCAACATTTTCAAAATAAATATTAACAAGTTATGGCTATTTTGTGTATGTGTGTGTATGCAGGTGAGTTTAAAATATATATTTACTTATTTTATTTTAAATTATAATGATAATAAATTGTAAAGAGTAAGTATGAATTTTAGTTAAAATGATAAGGGTAAAAATGGAAGAAAAAATGAGCTACAAGTGAGTAAAATAAGCTATAAGCTCCTAACGAAAAGACAGTTACCAAACAAATCTTTTAGCTTATAAGATATAAGACATAAGCTATAAATCTTTTAAAAAGAATCACTTATCTGATACTCGTTCCGTCCCTTTTAATAAGAAACATTTTTCACGCATATTAAAAAAATTAATAGTATAATTACTATGTGTTTTTTGTCTCTATAAAATATGTATTTATAATTGATTTTTCATATTCCAATGTAAAATGTAAAATTAAAGATATTCAATAAAAATTTATAAACCGTTAATCTTGGTGGTCTAAATAAAATATCAAATAATTTTCATTTTTTTAAAATAATTGTATAGAAAATTTAA
This sequence comes from Trifolium pratense, assembly GCF_020283565.1. Taxonomy (NCBI): domain Eukaryota; kingdom Viridiplantae; phylum Streptophyta; class Magnoliopsida; order Fabales; family Fabaceae; genus Trifolium; species Trifolium pratense. The sequence goes on from NC_060065.1 coordinate 28,300,619, forward strand.
ATGATATAAACTTTTAATCAAATAATGAATTTTATAAAATTTGTATTCATTATAGTGTTATTAATAAGTGGTGCAGCATCTACCACTTGACCAACTTATCAATAACACCGTAACGATACAAATTTTAGCAGGAAACCATCGTCAACAGACAACCATGCAATATGATAAGGTTTTCTTTTTTATCAAATTCAATACGATAAGATAAGGTTATATTCTTAACACTTGCAGCCCATTCTTGCTTAAAAAAAAAGAAACACTTAAAACCCATTCAAAAAAATTATTTAACACTTGCAGCACATCTTGTTGCACTTTGCAAACTATTCTCCTTCGGTCTATGAAATGGCTATGCTCCAATGGCTCAAGGATTTCATGCTATTTGTATTCATTTTCATGGCTCTATTAATAAAACTTATCTTTATAGAAAAGTCAAACAAGAAAATATCTAATTTACCACCAGGTCCTCCTACTATACCCTTCATTGGAAATCTCCACCAGCTTGGCACCATGCCCCATATATCTTTACAAAGCCTTACAAACAAGTATGGACCCTTAATTTTCTTACAACTTGGACAAATTCCAACAGTGGTGGTTTCATCAGCTAGACTAGCAAAGGAAGTGTTGAAAACACATGATCTTGCGCTTGCAAGCCGACCACAACTGTTTTCAGCTAAATACCTCTTCTACAACTGCACAGACATTGTTTTTGCTCCTTATGATGCTTACTGGAGACATGTGAGAAAAATTTGCATACTTGAGCTTTTAAGTGCCAAAAGGGTAAACTCATACAGTGTTGTTAGAGAAGAAGAAGTTGCCCGTCTAATTCAAAGGGTTGAAGGGTCTTATCCAGAAACTACCAATTTGTCCAAGATATTGGGATTGTATGCAAATAATGTTGTTTGTCGAATAGCGTTTGGAAGGGACTTCACGGAAGGAGGAGAGAGTAAAAAATATGGGTTCCAAAAGATGCTTGATGAGTACCAGGAACTCCTTGGAGGGTTCAGTGTTGGTGACTTCTTTCCTTCTTTGGAGTTCATACACAGCTTGACAGGTATGAAAGCAAGACTCCAAGACACTTCAAGAAAATTTGATCAACTCATTGATCAGATAGTCAATGAACACAAGGCTTGCAATAAGATAAAGGAGCATAAGGACCTTGTAGATATTTTACTTGAGGTGCAGACGAATGATTCGGGTGAATTGCCTCTAACCATCGATAATATCAAGGCAATAATCCTGGTATGAGAAGCTTTATAAACCATATTTTGGTTTTGGTTTATCTCTCAATATGTTAAAAATGGTTTGAGTATCTGATTTTTTTGCAGGATGTTTGCTGCTGGAACTGATACAACATTCATTACACTTGATTGGGCAATGACAGAGCTGGTAATGAATCCCCGTGTTATGGAAAAAGCACAAAAGGAAGTGCGGAGCATCCTGGGAGAAAGAAGAGTTGTTGCCGAGAGTGATCTGGATAAACTGCAGTACATGAGGGCTGTCATTAAAGAGATATTTCGCTTGCATCCTGCAGTACCGGTATTAGTGCCAAGAGAATCCATGGAAGATATTACCTTAGAAGGGTACATAATTCCAGCTAGAACAAGATTTTTTGTCAATGCTTGGGCAATTGGTAGGAGTCCAGAAAGGTGGGAAGATCCCACTGCATTTAAACCAGAGAGATTTTTAGAGAGTAATATTGATTATAAGGGACAGGATTTTCAGCTAATACCTTTTGGGGCAGGTAGAAGAGGTTGTCCGGCTATTACATTTGCCATTGCAGTTGTTGAGCTTGCTCTAGCTCAACTCCTTTATAGCTTTGATTGGGAGCTTCCTCCTTGTGTTTCAGCAGAAGACTTGGATCTCAGTGAAGTTTTTGGAATCTCAATGCACAGAAGAGAAAATCTTCTGGTTGTTGCGAAGCCGTATACTTTCTATGAAGACTCGTGATATAGCAGAAAGTGCATGTGAGTTATGGATTTGCTTTTTATTGATATGTATATGTGTAACTCATATAAACTTTTAATTTTCTCATCAAAGATGAAAGCAATATATTTTACAGTTTGGATGAACTTGGTATGTTTGGAGTTTTCTACTTTCCTTTATCAACTCAACTATTTATAGTGCTTGGGGAAAACATGTTCACAATGTCGAGTTAGATCCTCTCCACAATGTCATATCCATAAACCAAAGGGCTTCACAAAAAAAAAAAAAAAAAAAAAAACTTCGAATCTGAATCTTGGAGGGGACTCCGGAAAAAAAAAAAAACAGAAAACTATTTTCACAGTATTTAACACCAGCAATTTTCATAAGTATGTAACACCAGCAATCTGTGTTCATGTGTTTCCAAAAATTGTTTATGATGCACAACAATCAGTTTGAGTAAGAGACAAAGAAAAAATGAGGAAATGAGAAGCATCTGCAATTTGTCAATCATATGGTTTGATAGTTTTGTTTTCTTCAATGGAAATCACTAAACTGAAATGCCAAAATACATGCTTTGATGCTTTGAGATTCTTACTACACTACACTACTACTTAATTTAACATTTGTTACAAAATGTCTTTCTCTTTTTTAGAAAGGATCATCAACCGAATACAACCTAATTTTACAAGGAAAGAGGAATTTTAAACGGATACAATCGCACACAGGCATACACACATCAACACCTTAATTTATCCAGCATTGAGAGGGTTTCTGCAACAATATAATCAAGGTTCGGAATTCATTCTAGTATATCAATGGCTACAGTACATACAGTACAAGAGCCAAAATATTAACATTAACGAAGCAGGCTTGTGTTCTTGAAATTTCTAAGAAAAATACAAGAATTTGGCCAAAAAACATGTAAATAGGCATAGTCATGTGGAAGAAACCTAAACTAAAATCACTGCTCAGCTAAACATGGATTTATAATCCTGTAGTGACAAGGAATAAGATGAGACCTATGACATAAATTTCAGAAAGCACCTGCTAGTAAATCTAACTAAAGGATGGGCAATAAATAAGCCTCTTCCAAGGGTCCGCATTCAAAATTGAGTTCCTCAGCCGGTTGTCGCTATTTTCTCATGCACAACAAGGAACATTGTTTACACCGGGATTAATCAGTAACTAACTGAAAGGTAGCCATAGTATCTCAATGGGTCCTGATCTCCTGAAGATAGTGCCCAATTTGCTGAGCACCAATAAATAATGCATCGGCAACAAGAAACAGTCCAATCTATGCAAGAACAATTCAAATTTGTAAAGTCATAATTGAGAAATAAAATTCACATCTTAAAAGCGTACAATAGATAAATTACCAGGCGTGCAGAAAACACTAATCTGTATCCCCAGCCTTCCTTAGCTGCTGCAGCTCTTTGTTGATCAGTCCAACTGAAAATTATTCTGCAGTAAGAAATCTGTATCCATATTTTTAAAGTGTTCTAATTTTTTATATTGTGTGAAGCCTCATTTGGAGCCTGCTCATTGGGTAAAGTCTCATGCAATTACGTCCTTGCAATTAATATGCTCAACAAGCTAGGGACATTCTCTGCTACATACGGGAAAGTTCTCATCAAATAGATGATGAATCACAATTTAATTCGGCGTAATATTCTCTTAATATTAAATATCTTATTCTTTGATGTAACCAGAAAAGTAATTTATACAGTTCATGGCAATCTTGAAATACACAGGGTTCCAATGCCATTTTTCAATGAAATCTTCCAGAACTGTACCTTCACATTTCACAACAACAATTGTAGTTTAGTTACATGTATGCATATAATCGAGGTTTTCAGACTCGAGTTTTTACCTCAACTCGTTTTGCCTAGGTGGAATCGACTCATAAACTCGTACGTAAATGAGTTTGCCTCATATTAAAATAATATTAAAATTAATATATACATGACATATACACTCATAAAGGCGAATTTAGTTCAAATTTGTACCGTGACTTTTTCTTGTGTGCAAGTTTAATCGAGCTTAGCGAGTTTAATTTAGTGAGTTAACTTGTGATTTTAGATTGCAAACTTTCTTGCAGTTCTGAATTTATCGGATTTCGAGTTTACATAAGAGTTGACTCGAAATTGTGATCTAAGCTCGTAGAATCGTACAATTTTACGTGTAACTCACGATTTTAACAACCTTGCATGTAATGACATGTTGACACCAATCTACAAATGGACTTGAAAATCAGTATGTACTTCGTCTTTCGGTAGGACTACATATAAATCAATGCCAATAACTGTTGATCAATTCCAAAATTGATAGTTATTGACATCAAGCTTCTATTTTGACACTGAAACTGTTGGGTGCGTGGGAGGGGGGAATCAAGAGAAACCAACGCATAAAAAAGGGAAAATTGCACTCACCTCCCCTGAGATTTCTTTAGATGATATAAAACACCCCCTCTAATTTTAAGATAGACACTAACCTCCCTTAATGACTGTGTCAAGTGACAGAGACCTCGCTTTCACACTAACACCGTTAGTGCACCGTTAGTTAAAAGTTAAAACAAAAGGTCTAACAGCTAACCCTCCACTTTCACGCGCCATGGCTACTTCGACATTGGTCGCCCATTATTGAATATACTCTCACTCCATGGATTAAATGGCTACTCCTCCTGGATTCTAACCTAATAGGTTAAATTAAATATTTTGTGTAAAGAAAATATTTGAAAGACACTAATTGATGCTATAAGCCAAATAGTGGATATTTTCTGAAATAATCCAGCAAAGCATTTCTCACTCATGATTGCCGTCCCCTTTAATTTCTTTTAACTTTTGTTTATTTTAATTCCCTAATTTTACAATCTGAAATTGAAATATGTCAGGATGTTATTGTATGAGAGATTTATCCATTTGCGAGTAAAATTTATCTTTTATCTTTGATTTTTCTAAAAACGTCACCATGGGTCTTTAACATGCATTAAAGTAAAATTCTGCCTATGTCATACACTAAACAATGATAGAGTGACTTAGAACATGGATTTTATCTACCAACCAATCAAAACTTGTAAGAAGTATAATGTTCTAGTGTGGCATGAATTCATGATGAAAACAGTGCAAACAATATAAATTACGAAATAACTTATATGCTATCCATTAGAGAAAAAGGTGAGAATATGATAATTACCCTAGGAATTCTGAGATGCCGCCAATTCCAGCAAACTTAAGAGGCACTGGACCCTCAACTACAAGATCCTGCTCCACGGCGGGCCAAAAGGGTTAAGCTCATCAGAGAAGTTATTCCTTATTTTTCAAAATTTAAACAGAGTACAGCACCATAGAAATTTCAGAAAATTGAATGGGAAAACATGCCTCTTCTTCAGCTGCCTCAAAGCCTCCTTGAACCCAGAACAGGTTACTGTAGCCAGCATTATACAGTAGTTCACAAGCAGCTAGTGATCTGGCCAAAAACCAGGTTCAGTACAACATGAGATTTACATTGTTTGTTTGACAGACACTTGTGACATGATTAGATGTATCACCCACCAGAGTTTAACTGAACAAAAGATTTACAAACTGAAATGTGATTCGAAACACAAGGGGCTGTACCAATTACCAAGTGCATATTAAGGAAATGGAAAATTATAATTAGAAGCAACTCAATTCAGTATGCAATCAAATGAATGTATAGAGCTCACCTCAGTCCCTTCTGGCATGCAACGATTAATTCTGCATCTTTGGGAAACTTCTCCACAACTCTGGGTAAGAACGAGCTGTTGATGAGAGGAAAGAAATGAATAAATAAAATTTATGAGCACAGAGAAAGAGTCAGAAGAACAAACAAATGATGGTTTATGATACTTCATACTTGTCAAAAGACAGTGTAGGCATGCCACTCCACCAACCTCCTGTTCAAATCATCGAGTCAAATGTAATAGAATTCCAAAGAAATTGAGCGATTAATTGTATAAGTGTAATGAAACAGCCAGCATAGATATTTTAATACCCATAGCGAAATTTGTAACTTTTCTGGGAATGGTTCCAACATCTAGTCCATTATCAACATCGAATATTGGAATCCAGGTTGAACCTTTCACCCATGCCTTCAAAACATGCAAAACAAGCAATCAAACATCACAACAACAATGTATGGATTGTTTGCAAGAAGTGAAAAGTGAAAGCAAAAGAGTCAAATTACTTATTTGAAATAAGAACTAGAAATTTAGAATTACTGAATTACATATTACATATGAAAGTTGAATAGAATCAAATGTATAAAGAAAACCAAGACCAATTACTCGTGATAATTAGCTTCACTAAATGCCTGACCATAACAATAACATGTTTAAAATGTCAATTTCCTTTCCTAATAACTAAATGATATGTGCAATATATTGGCTAAGGTAAGCAAAAGCTGCATCATAGGAGAAACCTTGTTATGTTCATTTGAGGGGCGAACATCAAGAAGGGGCTTGTTTGAAAGCTGTACTGCATAACCAGCTTCTTTTGGGGTAAGAACCTTAATTTTTTCATCCCTGAGCTACAAAACAAACAAGCAAAAACCCCCATTAAAATCCTGAAATCCAAGCACAAATGAAAATTGAAAACCACAGTATGAAAGAGGGTTAAAATAGAAAAGACAGCATCCTCCAATAAAAGACATTATATACAGTTTATTGAAGAGTTCCGTGTAGGCAGTTCAGTTGGTGAGCTAAGGGGGATATGATGTTTTTGATTTTGAAAAAAAAAAATTCGAAAATGCTACTACTGTAAAAATATTATCGGCTGAGTCGCGGGTGAATAAGCTCCAGGATAAAACAGCCTTCACAATTTAATACCGACTTGCTGCTGCACCGTAGAATTCGGGCAGAGATACACCCTTCTCTATCGATTCGATGAACCAATTCGATAATTGATACAAGAGTATCAATTCTCTATGGCTCGATGAAATAACAAAGAAACAAAGATTTTTTCGAAAGCAAGCAGAGAGAAAGAAAAAAATAATTATGAACTTGTATCAACTGAAGAATGACAAAACAAAAGGCTGCTATTTATCGTACAATTGCAAAACCGAATTTGAGGAAGTGGTGAACTGTATTGCTGAATTTTAGGAATCAGTTGAATTTCATAAAACGTGACCAGATCTTTAGGAACGAAAATTTTGATTGAGCAACGGATATGCGCTGACACAACATCGATGACTTGGTCTCACGCACAATTAACATGTAAAAGCTCATGAACGTAAAGAAAAAATAATTTTTTCTTTTTCTTAAATAATTAATATATCACCAAGACCCAAGCACGGTCGGCCGGACGGACGGCGGCGGCGCGCACGTGTGATATTCGACGGAGTGCATGGTCACTACTAAGGGTTGTGTTCCCTCCAATGTGGGACTTAAATTGCTTTTTTCAAATTCACACTCCACTTAGTTCATAGCTTGTGTTTATACTCTACCAAGTTTCTTCGTTCAATTTCACATCATGTTCCAACAGGATATTGAAGGAGTTTTTAAGCAGGGAGGTCTTGGGTTCGATCTCGAAAACTAACAAAAGCACTAATTAATAACATTTGCCTGTAAAGTATACATTTTATCAAAGATGTTCAAACACAAGCCGTTGAGAAATCCCAAATAATATATAGTATCACCTATGAAACACGGACACAAACACCAAACACACACCGACACATCGACACAACTTATAATAATTTGACAGAATGACATAATTCAATATAATAATATATGTCGCTGTTGGACACCGACACATGTCAGACACCCGAGGAGTGATCGTGCTTCATAGTACAGTATATCACTAAGAAAAAGCTAGAATTTAGAAACTCCTCACTTGGCATATTTCATTTATATTGAATTTAAAATGTAAAATACCAGAGCTTCCCATCTCTTTTTGGCAGCAGCCATATCCCTAACTTGCTTCAATTCAAAATCTTCACTCTCAGCCCGTACACGAACAACAGTCTTCTTCTTCTTCTTCTTCTTCTGCAAAGTAAAAATGCAACAAATATCAATTTTTGTTCAAATTCATATTCCATTTTACTTAAGTATAATATAACAAAAAATGGAAAAAATGAATACGAACCAAAGTGAAGGGTCTGGTTGAGGAAGAAGAAGAACGGTGGTGTAAGGAAGAGAGTGAGCCATAGTTTGTAGCAGCACCGAGAGAAATGTAGTTGGTATTTGAATTGGTAACTCTGATTATTGGAATGGAAAGGGATAGAGCTTCCATGATTAGATTAGAGCAAAGGGCACAAGTTTGAAGAATGGATTCTTCTAGATTATATAAACTGTTCTTATACCCTTATCTCTACTCCATAATTACAAGGTTTAATTAGTTTTTTTTTTTTGTTCTTAAAGACATTTTAGGTTTCATAATGGTCCATTAAAGAAAAAAAGTCTGCCCTTAAAGACACATCAGTTTCTCAATTGGTCCTTTCCGTCAATTTTTTACAAAAAAACGTTAGTTTTAGTTGACTGGATTGTGAATGTCATTAAGTGTAAGTGGTCCACCAAAAACCTTATAAATTTTAAAAGTTTAACCATTGGAATTTTTTGTTATATTTGCAGTTAAAATTTAACGGAAAGGACCAATATGACAAACATATATGTCTTTAAGGGACCAATCCAGACCTTTTTTTCTTTAAGGGTCCAATCCGAGCCTTTTTTTCTTTAAGGGACCATTGTGAAACCTAAAATGTCTTTAAGGGACCAATAAATTAATTAAGCCTTACAACTCAATTGGCGATATAAAGTAATGTTTCCGGATAAAGTAATGTTTGGATGACTTGATATGATGCTGAATGTTATTATAACTGATACGAATTTTACAAAATTAATCGTTAGATCGATAAGTTATTGAAACCAATCAAGATTAACGATATAAATTTTCAATCCAACGATTGATTTTGTAAAATTCGTATTCGTTATAATAATATTGACAACTTGTGCACCATGGAAGACTTGGTGAACTCTTCCATATTAGCCGAGGTCTGTTTTAAGATAACTTAAAAAACTATTAGTAGTAAATCATTTTAAAACCTAAAATTTATTTTATTTTTTGCCAATGTAAAATTTACTATTTTTAATTACTTAGTGTTCCTGCGTGGAACTTGTGATGAATATGCTCAGTCAGAAATGCTCTGAATTCAAGTCTTAGAGTTGGCGATATAGTAAGAATGTGATGATGGCCGCTGACGTTAACCCTATGTATATATAGGCTCACCTCAACCAATTAGGCGAGAGAGGCTATCCTTAGTGGGACGGTTACGCTCGTCCTGATTAGGGGGAGGAGATCCTCACACGTGTCCTGAATTGTAGGGAACATGACTCTTGAGGCGACTTCAACCTTACCCGGTCTTGAATGTTGAATCGGCTCTTCTAACCAAGTCTATGGACCTGATAGACACTACCCTTAATGGGCCTTTCTCATTTTCTCGGGTGTAACCCAATAGGCCAATAGAACCTCCGGCCTAAAGGGTGATATGCGAAATTCGCCTAGTACATTTAGTCAGTGCTATTGAGACTCTAGTTAGCATACCTTTTAGGCTTAAATGCAGTTTTGCCCCCCCTGTTTTGATTAAATCGGAATTTTACCCCCTCTGTTTTAAAACGCGGACTTTTACCCCCCCTGTTTTATAATTTTTTGGATTTTGCCCCCCCTAAAATTCTACTTTCGAGTCACAACTTCAAAGCTTCGCACATAACTCAATTTGGATCAATAATTCACAAAAAGAATATCTAAATGAACGTAATCGAGTTATCTTTCCACATAATCAAACTCCACTAAATTTGGAGTTACAGAGAGAGATTAATTATCATTTTAGTGAAGGTCTGTCCAAATCAATTATTGTATGGAACTACTACTGGTATTTTTGTCATGTCTCTCACCCTGTAGCTCATTTTTCAATAGTATTTACATGTCCGGAAAGCTAACGAAATTACCCTTGTTGTCATTTAAATTTCGTCAAATTTGGAGTTACAATGTGTTTGGTAGACGATGTTGAATTTGAAGGTCATAAGTAGATTTCTGCAAAATTAGTAATTGGACAGACCTTCACTAAAATTGTAATTAATCTCTCTTTGTAACTCCAAATTTAGTGGGGTTTGATTCTGTGGAAAGCTAACTCGATTATGGTCATTTCAGTATCCGTTTGGTGAATTATTGATCCAAATTGAATTGTGTGCGAAGCTTTGAAGTTGTAACTCGAAAGCAGATTTTTGCAAAATTTTGGGGGACATACCTTCACTAAGACGGTAATTAATCTCTTTTTGTAACTCCAAATTTAGTGGGGTTTGATTCTATGGAAAGATAACTCGATTACGGTCATTTCGATGTCCGTTTGGTGAATTATTGATCCAAATTGAGTTGTGTACGAAACTTTGAAGTTGTGACTCGAAAGCAGAATTTTAGGGGGGGGGGGCAAAATCCAAAAAATTATAAAACAGAGGGGGTAAAAGTCCGCGTTTTAGAACAGGGGGGTAAAATTCCAATTTAATCAAAACAGGGGGGCAAAACTGCATTTAAGCCTACCTTTTAAATTATTTTGTCTATTTTTTTATTATTTTTTTTTTTAGAAATTTGTCTAAAGTTCATTGTATAGAGTGTGTTTGGATGTGAAAATGTTTTGAAATAAAATAATCTTTTGAGGAAATTCAAATTCTTTTGTGTAAATTTTTTTGTTAGGGTTTTTTTATTATTTTTTTTTTTAGAAATTTGTCTAAAGTTCATTGTATAGAGTGTGTTTGGATGTGAAAATGTTTTGAAATAAAATAATCTTTTGAGGAAATTCAAATTCTTTTGTGTAAATTTTTTTGTTAGGGTGATTAATTTTTTTTTAAAATGAGAGAAATTTACGAAGTATTTTATCCAAGTTAAATTTAAGAAATTTCAAATTATACTAAAAACTAAAAATTTTAAAATTGACATGTATAATATTTTTAAAATTACAATTTGACCCCTAATTTTTCAAAATTTGTAAATTACTCCTTCAAAATTTTGAAAATTGCAAAATTGTCCTTATTTTTCTTTTCAAATTTTAAAGTTGACCGGAAACTTTTTAAAATACTTGTTTGAAGTTCGACAATTAGGGGTGCAAATTCATCTGATCCAAAGATAAAATTATTTGCATGCAGTTCGGTTCGGTTTTAGATGACAAATTTTTAAAAAATTGATCCGATCCGATCGAATTTTGTCCGATTTAGTTTGAAATCAATTTTTGGATATCCAAATTATAAACTTTAACTTTTTTTATTAAATATTAGGGTTCATTGGCGAAGCATCTGAAGCATAACTGCACACTCACACGATATTTTCTTTCTCGTCCAAACAGCGAGTTTTGATTTACCCCTGTAAAAAAAATCAATTCCGGGGAATCAAAGTGCAATATATATATACACACAATTTTTTCAAGTTCATGGGGTTTAGTTGAACCCCTCGCTACAAGGTGGTTTCACCCCTAATAGCAAGGACTTGAGGAACAATTAAAGATATTAATAATCAAAATTGTGCGTTGAGATATGTGTGAAACTAGTTCTTATATTTGTAAAAAACAAACTTTGATTTACTTTAGCCTTACTATAATTAAAAAGAAAGTAGACAGAAAATATTGGTGTGATTATTATTAGCACCATCGTTCGTGCATAGGTAATTTTTATGTTTCTTTATTTATCTTATTATTTATGGCTCCATCGTCAATTTTCATCCCTATATTTGGATTTAGATTTACATACATACAGTACATACCTAGTATAGTATACTGTACAACTAGAAATTAAACCCGTGCGATGCACGGGTTTGATTAAATTTTTTATTTTATAATTTGGTTATTGAATAAAATAATATGATATTAAATTTTTTAAAATTTAATAATAGATTTATAATATTGATAAATAACAGACTTATAAAATTCATAATGTCCATTGTATTTAATGGACCCAATTAATCTGCTAACTAATGAGTTTGCTAAGCGGTTAATAAGTTTCTCCTAAGTTCAACTTGAAACAAAATTATCAAAGATAGGTATGTATATTAAAAATACTTTTTTATGATCAAGTCAAAAAGGAAAAAAAAAATTATGATGAAATTTTTTTGTGGTGTTTAATCAAGACATAAACTTGATCGGTATTTTCTATTAAATCTAAAAATGAAAGTTGGTGTATTTAGAAAGACTAAAAATATATTTATTCCTATTTTATATTAGATATGTACTTCAAAAGAATAAATAGTTAGTTTATAAACTTTCGAGATAGATTAAAACTCATTAGTAAAAAACTGTAAAAATCCCTCACCGAAAAAAAAATCTGTAAAAATTTGAAGCTTTTTATGCAGGTTAGTGAAATTTGAAAGAGATCCTTTAAAAACTAACAATAGAATTAGAGGCTTTTTATACCCTAATTTGTATATTATAATGTTAAACAACACAAAAATACCAAGCTCAATGCTACTACCTCACTTGCAACACCGTAGACCGGCCTTGTTTACTATTCCAAGCGATAGAATGTTACGACAATCCATACAATGGTGTATTTTTATATTGTAGGGATGAAATCAAGCTCATATAAAATAATATATTTATAGGTTAAGTTGTACCATCAATAATAAAATGCTACTATAATACATACAACTAGGTATTCAACCCGTGCGTTGCACGGCCTTAATTAAAATGATTTTTAAATAAATTTTATCAGTAATAACAATTTCAATAGAAATATTATTTTTTAAAAAATGCAATTAAAATATTTTCAAATATTTTATTTCGTCAATTGAATATATAATATAAAGAGATAGATAAAAATTTGCTTTTGATGCAGACAACTATTTTACTCTTCAAAAAATTATTTATTTGTTGTTTATTTTAATATATTTTTAGGTTTTAGAAAGAAAAAAAAAGTCAATTATAAATAGGTATTATCAAAATTTTATTCTAATTTTAGTTATGAAATTATTTATTTTTTTAAAAAAAAGAAATTAAATCACTCAAATTAAAAAATTCGAACAACTTTTAAATATATCATTCATACATTTTATGATGATAACTTCTATCATCTGGTCTAATGGTAAAAAGACATATATGTCTTAGAACGGGAGGTATATATAAATTTACTCTTTGAGCTATAAAGTCTTCCATGTGATCACATTATTTTTAGTAAAAACAATTACTACCTTTTAAAATTACAAATAAGTTGTTTTGACCATTTCACTCAAACTTAAAAATTTAGTTAACTTTGTATAGAAAAGTATAATCAAGAGTTATATTACAAAAATATTTTTCATTGCAATTATATAAAAATTTGCTGAAAAAAAATAATATTCTCCTCATTCACATGAAGAAAAAAATCATACTCACATTAATCAATGAAAAATCAAGAGTAACTTAACTCTGTATCCTACCATAAAAATCAATGAATAGTCAAGAGATATGTGAAGAGTAAGAAGAAAATAAAAACTACTATACAAAATTGAAGAGTATCATCCAAGAGTCAAAAGTTGTTTGAAGAAAAGTGATGATGACTCAAAACTAAACTTTATACTAAACAATCCATAACACAAAGAAATCCAAGACAATAATTTATATCACATTCATATATAAAGACTCTTTGATTAATAAAAAAAAATTAAAAATACATTTTCGGCGACGAACACCATATTTGTACTGATTGATATATCTTCTTTTGAGTTATGTTCAAAGTATTCCACATTAGGATAATTCTAATTTTGGTAATGTACTCACATGTAGCATTCCAAAGATTGTTGAGAAAAGTATGCATACTACCATCTGATGATTTCTTTCATATTGAAAAGAAAGGAATATACAATAAATTTTGTACAATTGAATACGATGGTATATATAAATGTAGAAAAGTATTGTTATCGGTAGCATAAGACAAATGTATGAAACATATTTCTTATATTAGTACTCATATTTTTTTTTAAAAGAAATCGTGAAAAAAATTACTATTCCTTCTCAAATTATACATTAATACCTCCCTCATTATCAATTGATAAAAAATATTTCTCTCATCATCAGCTCCCCTCGGCTTCTCCTCCAACTTACATACCTTTATTTTTTTCTGGTTTTAGGAGGGAGACGATCAACTTATCAATTGTCAAACATACCAAACAAACTTATAACAAAAACCTACGTGCATGATTGTTCTTGGTCTTATTTAATAAATTTAAAAAGTGAATTGTATCTTATAAAAAAAGTCAAAGGTACTAAAATTCATTGGCAACAATTTGTCAGACCAAAAAGTAAGAATCTTGAATTTTTCTTGAAGCATATATTAGGGTTAAAGACATATGCGTATAGGAGCTATACCATTTTTTATTGAAAAAAGATACAACTTAGTGAAAATAGAAGCCTCGTTTATCTTCTTTTCCTAATTCACATGAAAATAATCATATCAATATTAAGGATTGAAGAAAATAAGGAAGTTAGAAAAGTAGCATAACAAAGGTTTATAGCAATTAAAAAAGAATGGTAGTAACCAAAAAAAAAAAAAAGAATGGCTACAATATTTGCCCAATTTTTATATAATAGAGTAACTTTAATTAGTTCCTACCATGCCATAATAACCAATGAAGAGCCAAGACATAAGACATGCATGAAAGAGAGGGAAAAACTACAACACAAAAACCTACGTGCATGATTGTTCTTGGTCTTATTTAATAAATTTAAAAAGTGAATTGTATCTTATAAAAAAAAGTCAAAGGTACTAAAATTAATTGGCAACAATTTGTCAGACCAAAAAGTAAGAATCTTGAATTTTTCTTGAAGCATATATTAGGGTTAAAGACATATGCGTATAGGAGCTATACCATTTTTTATTGAAAAAAGATACAACTTAGTGAAAATAGAAGCCTCGTTTATCTTCTTCTCCTAATTCACATGAAAATAATCATATCAATATTAAGGATTGAAGAAAATAAGGAAGTTAGAAAAGTAGCATAACAAAGGTTTATAGCAATTAAAAAAGAATGGTAGTAACCAAAAAAAAAAAAGAATGGCTACAATATTTGCCCAATTTTTATATAATAGAGTAACTTTAATTAGTTCCTACCATGCCATAATAACCAATGAAGAGCCAAGACATAAGACATGCATGAAAGAGAGGGAAAAACTACAACACATAATTGAAAATGCATCACCGAAGAGTTGTTTAGAGAAAATGATAAAGATCCAAAACCCAAAATTTGTACCACAAACATGTAGTAGCCTTGTATGAAATCATATAGTTATATACACAACAGTTAAGGATAGAAAAAAAAGTACTTCAAAAGTTGGTATAATAAAGTTATTTTTAAATTTAATAGGAAAATTAATTAAAATTGTAACTGTCCAACTATTGTAAATTAAAATTTTACATGAATACAATGAGTGAGTAAATAACCATAATTAAGAAATAAGAGTTAACGAATATAGAAAAAATAGTATTGCAAAGGTTGGTGTGAGAAGGTTATTTTTTAAAAATCCATCTTTACATAAGGCTAAATATTTTTAAGATAGATTTCAACCTCATTAGTTAGACAAAAAGTGGCTTCTCTGCACAGATTAGTTTGACAAAAAGTACGTTAGTACCACATATACTAAAGCTCTCAATGACAATATTTATTGTTGACAATAGATGTTTGGTCTATACCATCAAAAGAAATAATAGAATGAGATCTTGTCATAACCGTATAAACTTCACATCATATTTAACATGAATTTCTCAAAAAGCATCTGTTAAAAAGTCAGTACCACAAATATACTTTATAAAAATTGATCTTAAATTCGGTACCACACTTACTAAAGCTTCCAATGGCTATATTTCATGTTAACAATAGATATATAGTTTATACCTTCGTAAGAAACAATAGAATAAGATCATTACAAATGTATAAAAATATTATGTTACAAATTAAAATTCTAAGTAAATTATATCTCTTCAACATCTCAAGAACTAAAAACATAAATTACAAAAAGGAAAAAGAGAAATAGTATATTATCTCTTCTGTCACCTTTCAAAGATGTTCACTAACGAAAAATGAGATACAGAGGCGCAATCTGGTGATCCGCAAACACAAAAAAAAGAGTCAAATTATTTTATTTTAAAATGTTATGCATCAAAACTAAAAGCAAAATTGCAAAAATAAAAAGAAATGAGTTTCAATGGAAGACATGAAGGTGTTCTCTAATTATATGATCTTTCAAACCTTATCAGTTACATATATGAGGCAATTAGAGGAGCTAAACAATTACATAACTTTGACTCTAAATTGTATGTATATATCTTTAAATGTTTTGCGTGACATCTTTGATTGGCAACCTTCTTTCGTCCTACAACTCATCAGCTTATGGCAACCTTGTTTCATTCTACTTCTTCATTGATTAGATTTAGCACCACACATGAAGTGAAAATTTGTGAAAAATTATTTCGTTCAATGCAAAGAAGGAAAAAAGAGTATATACAATAACTTTTGTAGAAATGAAGAACAAAAAAAATAACTTTAGAAATACTTTTTCATTGATTAACACCACAACTAAAGTAAAACATTCTTTCTTTCAGCCTGAAAATGAAAAGAAAAAAGAGAGAGAGAGAGAGAGAGAGAGAGAGAGAGAAATCAATATATAACAATTTTACTCCAAATGAACATAGTAGTTTCAATAGCACCATGAAAAGGTGGATAGTGGTGGCTATATATAGAGTGACAATGAATCTGAAAAATTGTGCACTAAATATTTTCATTTTGTAAGTTATATTTGGAGGAATGTTAAGAGATACATCCAATTAGTGTAATTAAAGAGTTGGAGAGTGTTTTAAGTTTTTAAGTTCTAACAATCTTTTATTTTTATTTTTTTTAGAATTGAAGGAGTATTTTTTTATGGAAGGGATGCATAATAGACTAATGCATTAAAATATATTATGATTGATTAGTGTAAGATAAAAATTCATTAAAATATTTAATTAGTGTAAAATTAATGCAATAAATTAAGAAAATGGGAAGAAGAATTTTAAAGGTCAAGAATGAAAAACGTGAAAAAAATTTCTATTTCAAAGAGTTATATAGTCTATATATTATTATATTATATATTTAATGAATAATAAGAAAGTTAATTGAGGGTTACATTAGAAAGTAAACATAAGCATGCAATGTAATGATATATGACACATAAGCATCAACTATTGCTTATAAAAAAGAAAAAAAAATGGGAAGCTTTGTTAGGCTGCCACATCAGCAAAAAAAAGTTTGCTTTACAATGATGCTTTACAATGAATATATATAATAATATATATATATATATATATATATATATATATATGGGGTTTTCTAACTTAGACCCTAGTTAGGTCTAAGTTAGCAAGGTGCACCTTTTCAATTGGACCAAAATACCCATTCTTTTTAATTAATTAACCAAAATACCCATCAGTAGACGCAGATCCAGTGTCGCGCGCGTACCGAAGGACCATGGTTACAGACCGTTGATTTCCATCAGACAGCCAAGACCTGATCTCATCAAGACTGTCTGATCAATCAGACAGCCCAGATCATCCTGATCCATCAGATTCCAGCGCCTGCGCCACACTGGATTACAACCTGGAGAGAGAAAAATTTGTTTTTTAAAAGTAGGACACGTGTCACACAATGGTTGGCTGGGCGTGATTTTTGTTCATTTAATAATTTGAACTCAATTATTTCGTTGTAAATTAATTTTTTATTTTTTTATTTTTATACCAAAATTCATAATTTTTTTTTGTCTACAAATAGAGACTTGGTTCGTTTGATTTGGACACCGAAAAAAAAACGCAATTTTTCACTACCTTAATCTCATTTTTTGTCTACTAAATACGTTACTTGTGTGTTGTAATTTAACACGCACCACTCAACCAACTCACTGAAACCATTATACCAGGAAAATAGTAGATAATATTCTGGAACTTTTGGTATATTTTATGAAATTTTTGGAGACCTGAAACTATTTTTAGTTAATTAAATGAGATAAAACGGTAATTAAAAACTAATGTTTGCTTCTGAAACCATTTTACTGGTAGAATGGTTGCACATAGTTGTATTCTGAAACCATTTTACTGGTAGAATGGTTTCAATGAGTAATTTATTAATTGTGTTTGCTTCTGAAACCATTTATCTGGTACAATGGTTTCAGAGAGTTGTAATCTGAAACCATTTTGCTGGTAGAATGGTTTCAGTAAGTTGATTATTAGTTATTTGCTTCTGAAACCATTTAGCTTGTAGAATGGTTGCACATAGTTGTATTCTGAAATCATTTTACTGGTAGAATGGTTTCAGTGAGTAATTTATTAATTGTGTTTGCTTCTGAAACCATTTATTTGGTACAATGGTTTCAGAGAGTTGTAATCTGAAACCAATTTGTTGGTAGAATGGTTTCAGTGAGTTGATGTAAGGTATTGAAAAATGAGATTAAGGTAGTGAAAAATTGGGTTTTTTTTTCTGTGTCCAAATCAAACGAACCAAGTCTCTATTTGTAGAGAAAAAAAAATTATGAATTTTGGTATAAAAAAAATAAATAAAAAATTAATTTACAACGAAATAATTGAGTTCAAAGTATTAAATGGAAAAAAATCACGCCCAGCCAATCAGACAGCGACACGTGTCCTGCTTTTAAAAAGTAGATTCTTCTCTCTCCAGGCTGTAATCCAGTGTGGTGCACGCGCTGGAATCTGATGGATTCGGATGATCTGGGCTGTCTGATTGATCAGACAGTCTTGATGAGATCAGATCTTGGCTGTCTGATGGAAATCAACGGCCTGTAACCATGGTACTGCGGTACGCGCGCGACACTGGATTCGCGTCCATTGATGGTAATTTGGTTAATTAATTAAAAAGAATGGGTATTTTGGTCCAACTGAAAAGGTGCACCTTGCTAACTTAACAATGATGCTTTACAATGAATATATATAATAATATATATATATATATATATATATATATATATATATATATATATATATATATATATATATATATATATATATATATAGATATAGATAGATATATGGTCATTCAAGCCAGACCATACCTCGAGACCTATTCAACAATCAAACTCTCATAATCAATCGATCACTCAAATTTGAGTTTTTATAAATAATTAAGTTATAAATAGACATATACCTCATGATTTTGAAGGGAAAACCTTCCTTTACATTTTTTTTGAAGCACTTCCTTTACATATAAATTGAGATATACCTCATGATCATTCTCTTATATGAAGTCAAAGGTAAAAATCATATATACATTAGCACACATAATGTGCACCGTAATAGTCTCACATGTTGAATCTATAAAAGATCAAGACACATAATGAGATAACAAATTTTTTTTAAAAAAAATATTTTGCAGATAAGAAAAATAATAATAACTACAAAAGGGGTCTAATGTATATAAAACTAAGCAATATATCATTCTACAATTATACTTGACTTTTCATTGGCAATGACTGTAATTGGTGATCATCAAAATAATGAAAACAATTGCATAAGCTTTGAGAGATATATCATATTTTATCTTAATGTTGCAATTATATGCAAGAATTTTTCATTTTTTGTTGATCGAATTGGTAAATTCATATGATTTTTTTATCTTAGGATCTCTTATAGAGATAAATATGCTTGATATGTCTGTCTTGTCCATCAGAAAGGTTTGAATAAAAATCTTGTTGAAATGTATTTTATCTTTAGTGATTTTTTATCTTTTTCATCCTTTGGTTCAGTTCGTCTTAAATTATGTATCAGATAGCGTAACTGCTTACTCTTACTCTTCTTCTCTATTATATAAGCAATTTACAATTGCTCATATTTTAAAAAATGCAGTTCTTGTGCTACTTTATTGGATTATATAGAAATCGAGAGAACTTAAGAGAAATTGTGAAGCTTTTTCAGTTTACAAAGATACATGTCTCTTCTTCTTCTTTTTTTTTTTTACTAAAAATATACATATCTCTCTTCTTATTAATGAAAATAAATTCTAAATTATTCAATTCTATACAATGGTTTTGAAACAGAAATTGAATAGGACTATTCATATAATGCAATTCCATATGATGCCACGGTTAGGACTTCCTCCATGATAAAGCTTGAGAATTGGTTTAATTTGTCATAGTAATATTTTCCCAAACTCCATTCGTGATGTTGCTACACATTCAACAACAACAATGTTGCGTTAATGATCAAAGTGTGAATCTCGTAACCTTCTCACCCAAATAAAAATTCAAGCATGCGTGAACTCATATGATCAATAGAAATTAAAATTAAAATTCCCATTATTAAAACTTGATGAAATAGATAATCTGTAAAAGAAGGCAATTTTTGTAAAAAAAAATTGATCTGTCAGTTGGCACAGACATCTCAACAAATAAAGACTAAAAATGTACAATTCATGAGACTGGTAGCAACTCAACCTAAAATAGAACAAATTTTTTAACTAAGCACAATTTTTATATATGCATACTCAATTTTACAATTCATGAAACAAATGTAAAATCTTGGCATTTTTTAAAAACGTGAAAGATCAATATAAGTACCATGGTAGCAAAAGAAGAAGCAAATAGAGAATATCTTATAAGTATCATGGTAGCAAAAGAAGAAGCAAATACTTAGAGAATATTCATATAAATATTATAATAAATAAACAAACATTTTTTCACCTTGCCAAAGTGTAAAAGTAATGCGATTGACAAAGGTAGATAGAATTTCAATGGAGTACTCCTTCCTAAGATAACAAAAACATCAAGGTGTTAAATATCAGAATGCACCGGATCACAAAATAAGAAGTAAAACAAATAATTGACATATAAATCCAAAGATCTATGGTACAATGTTAAAGTAAAATAAATAATAAATAATGAAATAAAAATACATTTTTATGTAAGAGCTAATTACCTTTAAACAAAACCCTCCTATTTCGGCATCATGCAAATGCAATTGTAAAAAGAGGATGTCCATTTAAGTAGAAATGCAAATGCAATTGTAATAACAAATTGTTGTTACCAATTAATTGATGGAAAATGAAGAGTTAGTGGTGGTTACTGATTAGTATAATTGAAAGGTTGGTGTATTATATGTATGTATTATTATATGAGAGAGTTTAGAATGTAAGAAAACAAATAGGTAGTAATTATTTTCGTAAATAAAGAAGATTCGATGCAAGATAACTCTTGACCTTATTTATTCTTTCCATTAAGTTGATATCATTAGCCATATTTATTCATTTTTTTTAAAGATGACACATCATCATCATAATATGAGAGATGACACCAGGGGCGGATCCACTTGTAAATGAGGGTGGGCAGTTGCACACGCTGGATTTTTATATTTACTCATAATACCCCAATATATTTTGCACTTGCACCCCTGAATATATTCATTTGCACCTTATCCAATGATTTTGTCCATGGACCCATTGAAATCTCACCTCATGTAGCAGCCCAACTAGCCCAACCGGAAACTTGCTTGTTCTTCTTGTTGTTTCTATTTTAGTGTTATTAATTATTATTATTATTATATTGTTTTTCTCATAAATGCCAAAATGCCATAAAATGCGGATCGAACGCATGTTCATGCTTGTTATGTTATGTGTACCTTACCACTATGCCAAAGTAAAATTCTTATATGATCTTTGCAAAGTTAATATATGTAACAAATTAACTCTCTTTTTTTATTTTAAGTAAAAAAAAACTCTCTTATTTTATTGTTACAATAAAAATTAGGAACGGTCACGAATCAAACTCATACGTGTTTAGAGATGTTCAATAGGTGCATTTTGCATAAATAAGGTTATACCTCTGCAAAATACGCGAGTTTTGCGTTACCCCCTATAAAAACATTTTACAATAAAAAAATACCCGAGTTTTGCATTATCCCGCTGCAATTTTTTTTATTGTTTGTTATAGTAAAAAGTCTGCACCCCCTGATTTAGGGTCCTGGATCCGCCACTGGATGATACATAAGCACCAACTTAAGCTTAGAAAAAAAGAAAAAAGAGAAGCTTTGTTAGGCTGCCACATCAGCAAAAAAAAAGTTTGCTTTACAATTATATATAATAATAATAATAATAATAATAATAATCCTTAATATATTAAGACACAATACATGCCAATCACTTTTTCCCTCCAAAAGCCCCAATTAGTCCGCCTAATTCCAATTTCAATGTTTCTACTTTTTCATATTCCATCTAATTCCAATTCCAAACTGTTCACATTTTCTTCTCATATTTATTACTAACTTTTTTCTATGAGTCAAGGAACAAATATGTGTATAAATGAGGAATTCTGTTAAAAACGTGAGCAATAATAATCTCATTGTTTCTTGGCTCTTTTTTTGTTTCCGTAAAAAAAAAATTGTTTTAAATATGAAGTTGTTTCATATAACATTTTTTTATTTTAAAAATAATTGTTTTTAAAACCAAACTTATATTTAAACCAAAATCATTTTTTTAAACCAAAATCATTTTTTTAAACAAAAAAGATAATACCTTCATTCCCAAAGAAACAATTGAATCAATAAATTTAATATATTTAATTTGTTTAAAATATAGTTTTAATACATCATTTTTTATATACTCAATTGTCTCTTATAAAAATGACTATGGGGATTATAACTTATTATAAGTACAATATACCAATTCTAAACAAGTTTGATTGATAATATTTTTTTTTCACGTAAAAAATCATCATTTTATGATACTGCTCTAGATGTATATATCTTTATCCTTAATATATTACTCTCTCTATTCCTTTTTAAGTGTCTTTTGACGTCTAATTTAGCGTTCCAATTTGACTATCCTTTTGGAATTTTAAAGGTATGATTCAATTATACCTATGGTCAATTACTCTTATTTTTTTTTCAATAAACTAATTATTGCTATATATTTGAAAAAAAATTTTTTTTTTTACATAATATATTAAATTTATTGGAAAGAGAAAGTGTGTGCAAAAAAATAAAAATTTGTTGGTGGATTAAAATAAAGGTATAATAGAAAGATAAAGTGCAAAAATATAATTTACTAATTTTGTGTTACTATTCTAAAAAGACACTTTTTTTATAACATTCTAAAAAGACACTTAAAAATAAACGAAGGGAGTAAGACACAATACTATCATAATCACTATTTCCCGACAAAAGCTCCAATTAGTCCACATAAATTATTATTCACTTTTTTTTTTGGTTTACAATGAGATGAGGGTCGAATCCATGACCTATAACATATTACCCCAACCCCTCACCACTAGACCAAATCTTTTCTAATGAAATTTAATATTCCGATCCATCTAATTTTCAATTCCCAACAACACATATAGTAGTAGTAGTAGTAATAATAACACACATGAGTTTAACTCAATTGGTCGAGACATCATATTTTATATTGAATAGTCAGTGTTCGAACCTCAGACACTGACATGTTCACCTTTAAGATAAAAAATTTAGCCACTAAGAAAAAAAACAACAACCATACTATTTTCAAAAAACTAACAACACCCATTTTAAGGCCTTTTAGATTGACTTATTTTTTAGCTTATGCGAAACAACTTATGCAAATAAATAAGTTTTTTATGTATTATTATAAGTTTTTCAAGTAAATTTATGATAAAACAGTTTATAAAAATACAATTTTTGTCAATGAAAATTTATGAATTAACATAAAAATTTATTTATTTACAAAAATAATTTATATATATTTATGACAATTTTGGCACACAATGTTAATATTTTATATATTTAACATTTTAAAGATTCTTTGAACAATAATTTTGTAACTTTATATAAATTTTTAACACGTTTCAGTGCATCGCACGACTACACAGACTAGTAATAATATATAGAAGTTAGATAGATATAGATAGATATATAGATAGATAGATAATAATTTAGTAATAATTGTTGGTTTGTCTAACTTAGTCAAATCTAAAGAAAGTTCGTGGAAGCAACCTTCACCACCGTTAATCAATTCTTTCCACTGTTAGTTCCCACCCTTCTTCTGTACTCACTTTCTCTCACAACTTCTTCAAGGTACTAACTATCAAAAAACTTTCCTTTACTTTCTTTCTTAAACATTAATTTTTTTTATATTCTTCAATTGAAATCAATGTGATTAAATTAACATGGAGTGTTTGTTTTGGAACTTGAATTGTAAATTTAATGTAAGGACATTATATCAAGAATGTGACTTTAACATAATGAATTCTTAGGGATTTGATTTGAATGAATGATTGAATTGGGGTGTTAAATTTTCCTAGGCTAGGATAATAAAGAATTTATGGGTGGATCACATTCAAAACGGAGAAGCTCTAGGCAACTTTCTTCATCCTCGAGATCAAATCCGCTGTTTCCGCAGTATCAATCACCTTATCTACCACAAACACAAGATCATGGAGCAATGGGGTATAATTATGGGGCTCCACCTCCACCTCAAAACTATGGTAGTGGTGGTAGTCATGCTTCTCAACAAAGCAAGAGATCAGATAAGAAGTATACAAGGATAGATGATAACTATAATAGTTTGGAACAGGTAATTTTTTGAGTCGAATTATTGTTGAATTCAACCTCTAAAGTTGGAGGACTAACAAGACTTTCAGGTCTTGAGTCATTTGGAATAATTTGGTGCTTCGAGTTTAATGATATATGCTATTTCTATTCAATGTTGGAAACATTTTGTTTTCTTGATCTTTTAACTGTTATATATCCTGGCATTATCATTATAATAAAGATGGCGATGAATTGAAGAATATACTAAAAGAAATAATTTCCTAGTGTAGTCTATTTGCTGCATGTTTGATATATATGTCTTTTGACACATGGACCATCATTTTCGATTTTTGACCTAATAATGTTCATGTTGACCAATGATTAGTTTCAAGGCATTTCTGTATCTGGAGGACGTAAATGTCATATCAATGTGCTGACTTTTGTCACTACATTTGGTGGATTATTATTATTATTCATTTGCTTTAATAAGGTTCTCAAGTATTTTTCTTTTCCATATTGGAAGGTAACTGAAGCTCTAGCAAGTGCTGGCCTGGAGTCTTCCAATCTCATTGTTGGTATCGATTTTACAAAGAGCAATGAGTGGACAGGTTTTGCTTCATCTGACTAATCTTCTTTATTTTCTCCTTTTCTTTATTTATTTATTTATTTTTTTTTATAATTGTGTCAATGTGCATAACTTACCTTTGAATTAGGTGCACGCTCATTCCAAAGGAAATGCCTGCATCACATCGGGCATGAACAAAATCCATATGAACAAGCTATATCTATCATTGGGAAAACATTGTCATCCTTTGATGAGGATAACTTGATTCCCTGCTTTGGATTCGGAGATGGTAAATGAGATACATTGTTGTGAATTACATTTATTCTTTAGAATCTAATGTAATGTCCGGCTGGCTGAGTTATATTCTGTGTTGGTTTACATTGGCAGCGTCAACACATGACCAGGAAGTTTTTAGTTTCAATGATGATGATAGATTTTGTCATGGATTTGAAGAAGTGCTGACACGGTATAGGGAATTGGTTCCTCAATTAAGGCTTGCAGGTATTTGAACTTCGGTCAAGTCAAACTTCATCTTTCTTTTTATGTATTTCATTCTACTTTTTTCTTAGGCTTCCTCTACTCATGGCAGGACCCACATCATTCGCCCCAATCATTGAGATGGCAATCACCATAGTTGAGCAAAGTAAAGGCCAATACCATGTTTTATTGATTATAGCAGATGGGCAGGTAGAGAATTACCAGATTTGAAATTGAAAATAATTTTTATTGTTATTTAAATAAATGTATATTGAAATCGAATAATTGAAGTGGTTAAGTTAAGTTGCTTGTACTATAATTCTTTTACTTGATTATTTTATTTTCTTTCGAGGGTTAGGAGGTTGCGATTGTTGATGCTGACCTTAAGATCTTTCTTTGCTTAAATACTCAATACCTTGACACTTGTCTATACTAAATAATAATCAAGCAAATGCAACATTTGTCACGGTAAAGGCATAAATTTTTTGTTCAGAGGGATAAAGAGATACAATAACTTGTTGGGCGATCCGACCCCATTTCTCCCCTCCAAAAAACACCACTTACATGTGAGTTTGTTTTTCCCCCTCAACATACTCTGCTCTCTGCCCCTGATAGTACTAGTAGCCCAAAAAACCATATATATTGGAGAACAAGGTTAGATTATTGGCTAATTGAATGCTATATCAATTATCACTTACTTTTGATATAAAGTGTCTTTTTTTGGGATAGATTTATTTTATAATCTCTATTTTATATCAACTCCAAAGGTCTAAGTTTAAAGGTCAAAGGAGGCTGCTAAATTACACTGAAATCAAAGTAAGAATTAGTTGTAGTTTTCATATAGCATTAGCTGAACAACATTCTGTAATGGTGTGGTTGTGATTGTCATTGGCCATCAATTAGCAATTAGAGACTAAGTATGATAAATGGATTGATGTTGAAGATTGTCAACTTGTCGCAGGTGACAAGAAGTGTTGACACTGATCATGGACAATTGAGTGCACAAGAAAAGAAAACTGTAGAAGCTATTGTAAAAGCTAGGTAATTATCTGCTTGTGTTCCTTTATTTTATTTTTTGGTTGCAATATGTTCACTGCTGTTAACAAAATATCACATGTTTACTTCCAGTGAATATCCCCTGTCAATCATATTAGTTGGAGTTGGAGATGGGCCATGGGACATGATGAAACAATTTGATGACAACATACCTGCTCGAGCATTCGATAATTTCCAGGTATGTTCAAAGCATATTCTGTTTATACTTTTAATAATGATTCTAAACTTATTTTTCCTTTCTCTTTTGCTTTGTCTTGTGCAGTTTGTGAATTTCACAGAAATAATGTCAAAGAACACAGATCGGTCTAGAAAGGAAGCCGAGTTTGCACTTTCTGCCTTGATGGAAATACCTTCCCAGTACAAGGCAACACTAGAACTTAATATATTGAGGTAACAATGTTGACTCTTTTTTTGCCGTCTTTTTCTGTATTGGGTTTGAATTTGGCATCTTCATATGAAGCTGTTTAAGTTGAGGTGTATTATTTTTCAAACAGCAATCGTAGAAGGAATGGCGATATACACAGGATTCCTCTACCACCACCTCAATATGGTGCATCATCATTCAACACCCCAAAGGTTTCCCATCAAAACAGTTTTCGTCCCAGTGCACCGTCTCAAAAACAGAGTGTTGGCACGAACCCCCATGCAAGTTCTGCTTCTGATAATCAGGTGCTTCAAACTACCCGTTTTCTCTTGCTGTTCATTTTTCCTTCTACATTGCACTGTGACTTAAGTAGTGTTTCTACATCTCGTTTTTCATTCGTGATCCTCATGTAGAAGTCTATCTGTGGATCAAAGTGACACTGAGAAGTTTACTTTAACATTCACAATTTAATGCAAATTCAAAACCTATAAACTATTCTGTTTTGTCATCCCTGCAGTTTTGTCCCATTTGCCTCTCCAATCCGAAGGATATGGCCTTTGGTTGCGGGCATCAGGTTAGGAAGCCAGTGGTTTTGTTTTCTCGCATACATTTTAGATCATTGAATGCCCCCATTAGTTAGTTATGCGAGTCTTTTTTTATTAATTTGCAGACTTGCTGCGAGTGCGGCCAAGATCTTCAGTTATGCCCTATTTGCAGGAGTAGCATTGATACTAGAATAAAGCTTTATTAGATTTTATCTTGTGCATGACTTTTGGTATGTATGGAACCTAGTTTTCTGCAAGTTTCTTGATGACTAGGGAGGAAATGGGAGGATGGGGGGGGAAGGTTCCTCATTGTAAATATTTTATTTTTATACAATTTCATACTCAAGAGTCAAGTCCATGATTTGAGTGCATTTTATTTTATATTATAGCGTTGGTTCTCCATCGATATATTCATTTTGTTGAAATTCATCAAATATAATATTCCATGCTTCTTGATGTTTTATTAATATGGCTAATATATTTTGTTTTTCTTATTTTGCGAGATTTTTAAAATTATTTTATTATTTTCATTGTGTTTGTTATAGATTTTTTTAGAAAATCATTTTGTAAATAAAGTTATTTTTAACCCCAAAATGAAAATTTAATTCTAATAACTTTTCTAGATTTTTTTTTTTAAACTAAGGAACCTAAAGTGTAGGACCTTGACATTTTTTTAAAAAAATTATGATAATCATAAATAGCTTTAGATTTTTTAAAAATAATCTTTAGATTTCTTAAAAAACAAAATCATTTTCTTAAAAATATTTTCTTTAGATTTCTTCAATTTGGTTCAATTTGAGTGGTTTGGATATCAATTTCGATAAGGAGATGCTAAATAAATATTATAAAAGATCATAAATATATGAAAATTATTTCAAGTTATCAAATATCAAGTCAAGATATAATTAGACGTATTATCATCAAAAAGAAAAAAATTTAACCGTAGTAAAATTATTTTTTAAATTCATACCATAAAAAAACAATTTATAGAATCCCATAAGTTTATATGTTTCAAATTAATACATTGTCATCTCATCTAGAAAGATTATTGGGGTCCCGGAAATACTCTTTTGCATACTAAATGCATTCTTGCATGAGCCCGACTCAATTGGATTTCACAGATATTATTATTAATATTATTATTATTATTATTATTATTATTATTATTATTATTGTTATTGTTGTTGTTGTTGTTAGGTAAATTCTATGGATATTACTATATTTGATAATTTCGAATGCACCCGTACATAAAGTCATTAAATTAATAAGTAAATGAATATTTTTTTAAAAAGAAATCATGTTTTCTATAAAATTTGATATTTTTATAATTTATATTCCTGATAATATTCAATATTGAATTTTTTTAATGAAAAAAGTTGAAAAATCAGTATAATTTTTTTGTTGTTGACACAAGTGTAATGTTTATAAACAATTAAATTATGTATTTTCTTGTGATATTATTATCTCTAAAATGCAATAATTAGCTAATAATTTATTAATTCATAAAAATAATTCCTAATTTATCAATTTAATAACCTCATGTACTACTGTACATTCGAATTATTCAAATTTACAGTAGAAAAACTCCCTATTATTATTCATCTATAAACTTCCCTCACGAAAAGATTCCTATGAATATTTTAATATCACATTTAAGGATGAGCTGGCTAAAGTTTTGCCAAATTGATTGCACATTTTCAAGTGCATGACTACTACTAACTCGGCTCTAAACCAAAACATTGTCCTACAAAAGGACCCTCCCATTTGGAATCTTAATTATAACCATCCATCACTCTACCCTTGCATATGTAAAACATGTTTCTGTCTTGCTTTAAAACCATGATTATTATCTTATTCATCTTTGTTTGTGTTGGATTAAGCAATGGTGCCAATCAAAAAATACCCCTTCAAGGAAGAAAAGGCCAATGGCAACTGCTTCTCAACAACACAGGTGTCGTTGGTATGCATATGGCATTAACCTACGAAAACACCGTCATAATGTTCGACCAAACTGAAGCAGGCCAATCTAGGTACAAACTTCGTAAACGCTTCAATGGAACCATGTGTAAAACAAACCAACATGATTTAACTGATTCAACATGCTTTGCTCATTCAGTAGAGTATGATATCAGTTCCAATAGAATAAGACCTTTGAGGCTTGACACTGATCCTTGGTGTTCCTCTGGCTCTTTCCTAAGCAATGGAACACTTCTACAAACAGGTGGATTTCATCAAGGTGCTAAAAGGGTTAGATACTATAGACCTTGTGGTGGGAATCATCATCAATGTGATTGGATACAATCAAAGAAATCTCTATCTGATCAAAGGTGGTATGCTTCTAGTCAGATTCTACCAGAACATGACAGAGTTGTTATTGTTGGCGGAAAAAGAGTTTTCACATATGAATTTGTGCCGAAAATTAGTCCTAATGAAAAATCTTTCAACCTTCCATTTCTGCACCAAACCAATGACAGGAATTCAGAAGGGAACAATTTATATCCATTCACTCACCTTTCGTCGGATGGAAACTTGTTCATTTTTGCAAACCGTGATTCCATCTTACTCAACTTGAGACGCAATAGAGTAATCAAGACGTTCCCTCGGATTCCAGGAAATGGGTCGAGAAACTACCCGAGTTCTGGCTCATCCGTGTTACTACCGTTAGACCATAAAGACAATTTCCATAAAGTTGAAGTTATGGTATGCGGAGGTTCTGCTACAGGAGCACTCAATGCTGCTAGAAGAAAAAGGTTCGTTGAAGGTTTAAGATCTTGTGGGAGAATGGTGATCACAGGGAATAAACACAGTTGGGAAATGGATTACATGCCGAAACCGCGTTTCTTACACGACATGCTAATTCTACCTACAGGTAACATCTTAATTGTAAATGGTGCTATAAATGGTTGTGCAGGATATGATAATGCTAGAAATGCTTCACTTGAACCTTATCTTTATAGTCCAAAAAAAAGACTAGGAAAAAGGTTCAGCGTACTTAAGAAAACAATGATAGCAAGAATGTATCATTCATCAGCAACTCTTCTTCCTGATGGTAGAGTATTAGTAGCTGGTAGTAACCCACATGGGAGATACACTTTTCACAATGCAGCATATCCAACTGAACTAAGACTTCAAGCATTTGTTCCACATTACATGGAAAAGAGGTATCATACTTGGAGGCCAAGTAACTTGACAATACAAAAGCATACAATTGGGTATGGTAAAGAGTTCAATGTGACGTTTTTGTTGGGGAAGAGGCCGAGCGATAATGTGAGGTTCAGTGTTTATTCACCGCCGTTTACTACTCATGCATTTGCCATGAATCAGAGGATGTTGAATCTGAGGTGCAAGAGGATGGTGAGAAGTAGTAAGGGGTGGGTGCATGCAGTATTGGAAGCTCCGCCATCATCTGTTGTTGCACCTTCTGGTTATTACTTGCTCACGGTGGTGAATGAAGGAATTCCAAGTTTGTCTCAGTGGATTCAGTTTGCACACGCTTAGGCTTCTTTAAATGAAAATGGCTCAAATTAAAGGATCTATACTTTATTACAAAATATAACTAATGAGAAAAAACTATATATATTATATATATATATATATATATATATATATATATATATATATATATTTTAACGGCAAATATATTATTAATCAGGTCTCTGCACAAGACGAAGACCGGTATAAAAATAACTACATAATAGGGTGCCGTATATATGCGGAACGCCAAAATATAGTTGGTACGGTAGTTAGTTATATACATTGTCCGATAAAAAATTATAAGTTATATGCAGAGTGGGGTATGCAGTATTTGTAGTTTTTCCTTCTAATATATAGAAGAAAGAAATTACTATTTGATAAGCCACTCCTTTTATTTCTACTTGTATGAAGCTCATTTAAAATGGAAGTTTATGTTTCATTTGTTTACAATTTTAAATCAAATTTAAATTTAGTGTTATACTAAACAGTGTTCCGGACACTTATTAAGCATTCTAAAATCCAAAAATGCTTCTGTAATTAATACAATTGCTTATTTGTTAAAAAAAATAGTTAGAAGGAATTTTGCAGATTAAACAAATTTTATGAGTCTAAATTTTAAAATAGTAGGAAATATCATGGAAACTATATTAATGTAAGTTGGATATATTAAAAATAAAAGTTGGATATATTTTAGTCGGAAAAAAAATTGGATGATATTTTTTATGTACTATGTAAATTACGGGAATGGATTGTCTCCCGTGGAGACAAAACTGGAGAGAATAATGTGACTTAATCACAGCCATTCATTTCTTAAAGTGAAAAATCCATGGATAAAATTAAAACACAAAAACAACTTGTCGTTTTCTGACTTCTCCCCTTCAAAACTCATTTCAACCTTAGTTCTCTGCAACTCTAAAACTCAAATTTCTAGTCAAAAAATTACAAAATTACAAACCCATTTCAACCTATCACAAAATCTGCAACTCCAAAACTCAAATTTCTACACCTCTCTTGTTAATTATGAAACGGCCAGTGGATGAACGCAATTCATGGCGGCCTGTGTGAGAACGTGATTCGCGACGGTGTGGGGTTAGTTGTGTTTGAAGCAACAGCAGCCGCTGTCCTGGTCGTGGCCGACACAGAACGTGGTGGGTGGGGAAGTCAAGTGGTGGAGTAGTGTGCTGCCGCAAGCAGAACATCGTCACCGACGGGGAAGTGACGTGGAGTAGTGTGACAACCCCTTCTCTATTTTTCCCTCTTTCTTCTCCCACTTGAAGATTCTTATTATCATCAGTTTATTTTCAAATTCAGTGACAATTGCAAAATAGAGATTGTAAAAAAGCAATGGTGTGAAAGAGTAACATTTGTAAAAGAGGGATGGTTATCAACTTGTATTAGATTGTTTGTACATCAATGTAAAATTATAGTTCTTTGTTGTAACATTTGATCTTTAAGATCTTGTACTTTGAAGTTTTGATCAATGGAAACTCTACATTTAGAACCATACAAAACTTAATGTCTCTCAACAAATTAGAACCATTCTTCATCAAATGACCAAGATGTTTTAAGACATTTTGCATCAAATGCCAAGTACATAAACCATGGTATGTTTCAGGCATTACCTCACGTAAAGCTTTAGCCATTGCGTGGTCCTGATCCGTGAAAACAGTTTGAGGCTTCTTACTTTTATGAGCCTTCAAAAACTCCCTAAACAACCATTCAAATGATTCTGCAGTTTCATCATAAAGAAGCGCAGCACCAAAAATGACCACTCCTCTAAAGTGATTAAATCCTGCAAATATAGCCAATGGTCTATATGCATTGTTAGTACTATATGTAGTGTCAAGAGTGACTACATCACCAAAGTATTCATAATCCATTATCATTCTCGCATCAGCCCAAAAAATATTTGTTATTTGTTCATCAATGTCTAATTGGATTCCATGGTAAAATGATGGATTTTCTATACACTTTTGTTGAAAGTGTTGTAATAAACTGCCAACCTCCCCGTATGCCATGTTTTTCAATCGTTTGATGCGAAGATAATTCTTTTGATCCACACGTGTGTAACCAAGGTTCTCTCTGCCACCAACTTGCCTGCTCATTAGCTCAAATAAAGCCCTTTGCTTGATTCCTGCATCATCTGCCAAGTCTATCTCATGAGCTTGAATTTTAGATAAATTACGTTGAGATGCAAGCATGTGAGTCGTCTCAGGAAGGTGCAACTCATGATTATGCTTATCAAAAAAATCATGAATTTTATACTTGGCAATATCTTTCAAGTATTTAATTCCCATCTTAACAGGGCATCCGGTTCTTGTTTGAAATCGACGATTACTTGTTAAGCGATCTCTTTTATCTGGCTTACGAACACCTTCTTTACTACACACATATCTTGCAGACAAAATCATTCCATGTTTGTCTGGATTAAAATATTGCCTTCGAACATTAAATCCAATTTTTCCCCCATAATCCTTCCAAAATTCCCATGCCTCTTCCCAAGTATTGAATAGTTTGCCTAATTGAGGTTGCCACTCAAGTTCGTTATCCATAGACATGGTTTCTTGTGGAACCACAGAATCCATTGGCAACCTAATTAATTGAAATGGAAAGAACTAATTAAAATCAATACTATAAAACAAGTTCATTATTAACTAAGTAACTGGAATAATTTCAGTACTATTACCAAGTCTACTATCACCAAACTAATGTAACCAAGTTCATTATACATAAACAAGTTGTTACCTGTTAGCTTGAAATTGTTCTTCCAACCATGGACGATGGATAGACGACTCAATATTCATCCTAGAAATGGAATAACAGAGACAATGAATGGATGTCGTAACAGAGAGACTAACATTAACCAATCGTGTCGGAGACGACGGCAACGGCGAAGACGACGACAACGACGTTATCCAATAAACCAGAGGACACGATAACGATAAACGGAGCCAACGGCGAGGTCAACCAACTAGCTTGTAATGATGATGTCAAATAGTCAGCACAGGAGGAAGATGGTGTCACCGAGTTGATTGTTGTTATTGAAGAAGATAAAGGGTTTCAACGTGAAAAGTGAAAAGGGAGGGAAAGAAAAGAGGGAAAGGAAAGAGCCAAAACGACAAGTTATTTTTGTGTTTTAATTTTATCCATGGATTTTTCACTTTAAGAAATGAATGGCTGTGATTAAGTCACATTATTCTCTCCAGTTTTGTCTCCACGGGAGACAATCCATTCCCGTAAATTACTGTAAAAAAAACTTAAAACTCAAAGATTTTCATTTCATTAGTGAATTTTTTTCCCATTTCCCAAACCCCAAAACTTGCTTGAAAAAACAAAACAAAATCTGAGTCCCATTCGGAAAAAACAAAGAAGCTAAGAACACCATTTTTCCCAATCCATAGCACTCATTCTTTCCAATTTTGTTCTCCCGATCGCTTCTCTCTCCGCCGCTCACTCAGTGAATAACGCTTCCTCCCTCCCTTCGCTGCCTCTCTCCGGCCGCCGCTTTCTGTGAAGAAAATTTCAATTACTAAACCTTCTTTCTCATTTTCTATTTCAATTACTGTTTCAATCAATTTCTATTTCAATTTCAAACTTAGGGTTTCTTTACAAAGTAATTTAGGGTTTCTTTGCAAAGTACCTTTTCATTTCGTTTTCTATTTCGATCAATTTCTCTTTCAATTTTTATTCATATGTCATGCCATGGCTCTTGTGAAACCTCACTGGTAGGATAATTCAAAGTCTGTTGTAACATTCATATGTAAGTACAAATTTCATGTCAATACCTTACAAAGTTCAAACAATAGAGGACATTGTAAAATAAGTAGAGGCAGGGGATCTGAAACTCCGAGTTCGAGTACAAGAGGTAGGCAAATTCTTTGATCTTCACATCGTATGGTATATAAGTTGTATATCCATATATACATTGAATTAGGTTTTGTTTTGGATAAGCAGCTTAGTTAAGCATTTATCATATAATTTCTTATATGATATAACCCCCAAGTTTGATGGTAGGAATCCATGAATATTTTTTTTGCTCCAAAACTTTGTAATTGTTGAGATGCCTAAGCAATTTTTAAGAAAAGCTTACAATGCTTTAAATCCATTACGAGTATGAATTTGTATTCGCAATGTAAGAATGGTATCTATTGAGCTTTTATGACTTGAATGCAATTCAATACTGCGAGATAATATATTATGGGCCTAAATTTTGAGACTATCGGCTGCCTCAATGAATATTATTTGTTATATAAACGGTTGCTAGTATTTGGAAGCCTCATTGACCGTAAAAACATTATGAACACTTTACTCATAATGTAAAAGTTGCCTGATGCCTTCGATGCGATATCAATATGAATTGAATTTGATTCATACATAATATAAGGGATGGATTATTGGATGTATCGATGACCCGAAAGGAATCAATGAATATTATTTGTTATATAAACTGTTGCTAGTATTTGGATGCCTCATTGACCGTAAAAGATATTATGAACTCTTTGTAAAAGTTGCCTGATGTCTTCGATGCGATAATGATATGAATTGAATTTGATTCGTTCATAGTTGTTGCTAGTATTTGGATGCCTCATTGACCGTAAAAATACATTATGAACTCTTTACTCATAATGTAAAAGTTGCTTGATGCCTTCAATGAGATGTTGACATGAATTGAATTTGATTCATTCATGATATTATGGATGCATTGTTAATTTACTTATAATTTAAAAGTTGTCTGGTGCCTTCAATGTTATGTTATATGAATTGAATTTTATTCATTCATAATAGAAGGGATGAATTTGTTGTGATTTAATGACCCTGAATGCAAATATAGACGGATATTTGCTGCTGCGAGATGGAATATGGGATGCCTTGATGATCCAAACTGAATTATGGAGATTATTTGTTCTATAAATGTTTCAAGTAGTTGGATGCTTTCATATGACCCTAAAGAAAACATTGTGAACACTACACTCATAATTTTAAAGTTGGATGCTATCTTAAATGGTACTGTATTTTGATATGTGAATCTATTGGGTGAATCTATTATACTTTATGATTCTTACTGCAATCCCAGATTGAGAATTGTCGCTTGAGATAGAACATGAGATGTCTCGATGATTTGAAATGAATCATCTGTATATATTTTCCATGAATTTTTGAAATAAGTTTGAGGGCTTTTCTTACTTGTTGAGGACTTTTAGCACTCAACGGGTTTTATTAGGAAATTGAGGTTTTCATGCAGTGTGTGATTCTTAAAAAAAGAGTAAACCGTACGTGTTTGATTTTAAATTTTTTCTCAAACAATTCAATACCACCTAATTGGAACGACACACATGAGATTCAAATTTTTAGCAATATAACACTTCGATATCAACTAATTGGATTACCTATGACTCAAAAAACCTAGTTATCAAAAAAGATTATTAAGTTGTTACCAATTCTACCGATAAGAACTAAGAAAATAAATTGACCAAATTGAAATGTAAAACACTTAAGAATTTAAATGTCGACAATGTAACAGTTCAACATCAACTAGTTAGATTAACTATGACCCAAGAAACGTAATTCATATGAAATGAGTGTTAAGTCTCAACTAATTTTCTCAACTGTGACATAGGAAATCAATTCATCTTAGTTAATCTATTTAACTTGACCTAATTGGAATGATAAACACTTAAAAATTTGAATTTCAACAATCTAACAGTTCAATATTATATTATTGCACTGACAACTATTGTTAAGTCACAACTATTGAATTCTCAATCTGACTTTTTAACTTGACCAAATTGAAATGGTAAACACTTAAGAATTCAAATTTTGACAATCAAACAGTTAAACCTCAACTAGATAGATTAACTATGACTTAAGAAATGTAGTTCATATGAAATTATCATTAAGTCTCAACTAATAATAATGTCAATTGTGACTAAAAAATCAAAATTTATAGATCAAACTCAACTTGAAACATAGTTTATGTGTAAACATAACTAATTATGTTTACTTTCATTAAGGAATTCAAATTTTTTCAATCAAGTCATTCAATATCACCTAATTTGACTAACAATAACTTTTGAATTTAAATTTCGACAATCAAGCATGTATAGAACAATATAAAAAGTTAATTTACGAACCTTTAGTATTTTTCAAACTGAGATTATTAAATATGAATTTTCTAAATCAAAATATCATGATATAAGTAGCGAATGTTCTGACCTAAAAATAAAATTTTTAGCTCCTAATTTTTGGACAAATATTTGATAATGCTCTATACATATTTGCAAAATCATCATAAATACACATCAACTTAAAAACATGACTAAAATTGCATGCATAAACATTTTGTAGGGATGAAAACATGACATGTTTTTAAGAAGACGAAAAATTAAATTTAGTAATTTTGCAGCGACAAAAAACTTATTTAATACTATAAAATATTAAAAATTAACGGTATTACAATAAAATATTTGAACATATTAAAAATTATAAGTTTTTTCGTAAAAAAATAAATGTTTTTAATAATTATATGTATTAATTGTTAAACAGTAAATAAATATTAAACTTTATAAACTAATAATATTAAAAAAACTAAGAAATAATATTGAAATATTAAAATCATAGTTGGATAAAATAATAATAATAATAATAATAATAAAATTGTTAAATTCATAAGGTTTTTTTGAGAAAATATCATATCTTTTATATTATAAGTTTGTATACACAAGCAAACCCTAAACCCTAATTTGTTTTCGTTGTTTTCCCTCCATTTTATCTTGCAATTTTTATTAAAAAATAATACAATTTTCCCTTAACTAGGATTAGAACCCACAACCCTTTGGTGCAAGGCAATATTTCCAACCACTATGGCAAGTATATCAATTATGATTAAAATTATGTGCAATAATTGATAAGCACCATCAATTTTAAAATTATATCATATCAAAATTATTGTTGACTATATTATTCATCACGAAATATTTTTATGTCTTTCCTGATCGATGATTTTTTTTCTACCGGATCATATATTTAGAGAATAATTATCATGTGAGATTCGGAAAGTTATTATCACGTGTGATTTATTATCTTTATTCTTGAAATCGATATTGTTTTAAAAATTTATGCTAACTTTATATATATATATATATATATATATATATATATATATATATATATATATATATATATATATATATATATATATATATATATATATATATATATATATATATATAAAGCGTGCAATGGAACAAGACTTATTATTACGAGATTGAGAAAACGTGCTCTTGAAGGAAAATTTATTTCAGGAAATAATATTGGTGGTCAGGTTTTCATACCTAGATTTTTTCTGACACCATCTGACGTGAGAATTCCTTTTAAATTTCAACGGAGACAATTTCCTATAATGATTTCTTTTGCGATGACTATTAATAAGAGTCGGGGACAATCTTTAAAGCATGTTGGGATATATCTTCCGTCGCCAATGTTTTCACCTGGTCAGTTGTATGTTGCAATTTCAAGAGTTACTTCTAGCTAGAAAAGGATTAAAAATATGGAAAATGCTGAATCAAGCGAAAAAACTTTTCGTGAAATATAGCGAATGCACTATTTTCATCAATTTATCGTTTTTTAACACAAAGTTGCATGCCTTATTATACTATTATAAATTATAATGTATCATATACATATGATCATTGTCCACTCACTCAGCAACATCTTAAATAAGTGTAAATAAAAATCTTAATAATGCAATAAAACAAAAATAGGTAAATTATTTTTTAGTGTAGAATTAAATATATTTTTTTGGTTTTCACCACCAGTTTAATCTGATTCGGGGGTTAATTCTGACATCAAGTGGTTCCAGCCCTCTCTCATCGCAGTTGCGAGGGATCGAACCGTGGTCCTCCCTACCAAGTTCAGCGTCAATCACCACTGAACCAACTAACGATTGGTGAATTAAATATATTTTTAGTCCCTATAAAATAGTGATCTTCTAAGGATAGTCTTTATTTAATTTTAATAAATTTTTAGTCCCTAAAAAATTATTTTGCACTCAATTTTAATTCATAAAGTTAAGATAACTTGTATTTTTGAGTGATTTAATAGTAGATAGGTTTAGAACATCATAAAAAATTTGTACGTCCAAAAAAGAAAAAAAACTCAAAATATGATTTCTTCATGATTTTTGTTACGATCGAGAGAACCATGATTTGATTCACGCAACCACTATGGGAGGAGACTGAAACCACTTACTGTCAGAACTTTCAACCAAACTAAATTAGGCGGTCCGGTGGGCTAGATACCGATGGTAAACAAAATTAAAAAATAGGAACAATCTATTAAAAAATTAAAAACAGAAACGTGATCAAATTGATGTTGCAACAGTGACATCAAGCTGTAGAAATATTTAGTGAATGTTAAAGTGACAAATTGTATGTGGCACATGACTAGCTAGATATATTTAGTAACAAGTGCTAGATTCACGTGGAGAATCCGTCGACAACTAACTTTTGTTGGAAGGAAGCGTAAAAAAAAAAACCAATTCGTGACATTCACGAAGAAACTTGTTCGCTATATATAGCATTACTCTAAAAATATTGATCATCGATGACGACGGTGAAGATACGACTAAGACTTCGAATGTGGTCTATAAGGAAGTCTTCCGTAATATAACATAATTTTCTTTGTATAAATATTTATCCAAAATTATTGTTGAACTATCGTTTAATGTTACTCAACTTTTTTCATATACCTTACATTATTGGAATTATCATATCTTATTTAATCTTTATATATCTTACCGCTAATCAGACTCGTGCACCGCACGGGTCGATGTTCTAGTGTTGTCAAAATACGATAGTCATATGATTTTTATAGGATATTAAATAATTAAATCATATTAAGATATTTGAACCTTTGTTAAAAAAAATTGATTAAAAAAAACGTGATTGATGCATGCATAAAATATGTTGTCAAAATTGCTTAAAATATTTGAAAGATTTGATGGATGTCTTGATTTACCGTAGAACATAATTGATGATTATATTTATAGGAAGGATACATTTGTAAATATTTAAAAGTAGTGTTTAATGAAAAAAAAACTTAAAAAAGAAATAAAATTGCATTAAATACTTGTCACTTATTAATCATATCAACAGTGTACTGGTACACACCTACGTATAGAATATTTAATTAGAACCGCCATGCGCCCTGATTGGCCGAAAAGGCTACCTAACATTCTGGATGGACACACGGAAAAAGGTTTGGATAACATTTGAAGTAAAGCTGACTCGTCCTTGACATGGCACCGCGTTGCAATTGCAAACATACTGGCTGGCAGCAGCGATTCTGATCCTGCTACTCTGATCTAGACTCTAGTAGATCATTTTGAATTTTCTTTGTAGTACTATGTAATATGTATGTATCTGTGTACTAGTAGTATTTTTTTTACGAAGGGAGTAAACAGTCACTTTGATCCCCGAAAGTGGCACTCGCTGTCATATTAGTCCCTGAATCATCAAAAAACATTTAAAACTCCCTGAATGTAACTTCCGTTAGTCAAAATAGTCCCCGACGTCAAGTTTTAGCAAAGAACTGTTTGATAGTGCTGATGTGGACAATTTGTTGACTTTGTTGACCAATATGTGTCACTTTTCTTTAAAATTTGATGCCACGTAGGCATGGACCATATTGAAGGAAAAATTAAACAAAAAGGAAGATGAACATTGAGGGACTAAATTGACAAAGAAAAAATCACCCCCAAATATAAAGTGGGAATCCAAAATCTTCTTCCTCTTCTGTTTCACCAAAACAAAATCTTCTTCCTCTTCTCATGGCCATGTTCTTCTTATTCTCATTGAAGTTTTATCAATCATAATCTTTATACCATTTTTGAAATCCTTGAAAGATGAAAGGGGGAGGTAAAGTGGGAATCCAAAATCATCTACATACATTATTTTACTATTTGATTTGGTTTTGAAATCCTTAGTAATTAAGAATATCGAAAAATCCACTCAAATTTGTTTGAACATATCTGGAGAAGACAAGTGCAATTTCAATTTATGTTAGAGGCTTCTTTATAGTTGTTTATGAAGAAGTTAGATAGTTTTTGAAAAAGTTGAGATGAATAAGTTAATTTCAATTTAT
Source organism: Trifolium pratense (assembly GCF_020283565.1). Lineage (NCBI taxonomy): Eukaryota > Viridiplantae > Streptophyta > Magnoliopsida > Fabales > Fabaceae > Trifolium > Trifolium pratense. The sequence goes on from NC_060065.1 coordinate 28,341,658, forward strand.
GTTAGAGGCTGCTTTATGATTATGGAGAGGTTATGATTGATAAAATTTCAATGAGAATAGGAAGAAGATGGAGATGGGAAGAGGAAGAAGATGAAGATTGATTTAGGGTTTTATATTTGGAGGTGATTTTCTCTTTTAGTCACTTTAGTCCCTCAATGTTCATCTTTCTTTTTGTCCTATTTTGCGTTCAATATGGTCCCCGCTTACGTGGCATCAAATTTTAAAGAAAGTGACATGTATTGGTCAATGAAGTCAACAAATCGTCCACGTCAGCACATCAAACGGTTCTTTGCTAAAAATTTACGTCAGGGACTATTCTGACTAACGAAAATTACATTCAGGGATCTTAAAATGTTTTTTGATGATTCAGGGACTACTACGACAGCAAGTGCCAATTTCAGGGACCAAACTGACTGTTTGCTCGAATGAAGGGAATAGATTAACGTTAGATTGTTCTCTTGCTGTGAACAGGGGCGTCTCCGAGTTTTAGAAGGTTCTGTGCTAAATATAAAAGTGACCCTTTAATAAAAAAATATAATTTTTTTTTAAAAAAAAAATTCAATTTAAATTGCATATAATATAAAAAAAAAAAAATCATTCTTATTCTTGTAAACATATAAATTATCAATATTAAACCAATTGAATTAAATCAAATGGGACAAGAAATCTATACATATAATAAAGAGAATACTTTTTTTTGGTGTGAATTTTTTTTATTTCCAACTTTACTCTCTCATACATGAGTGGTTGATTCAAGGAATTGGTAACCGCATGCATAACCATTTTTGGTGTGGACTTTTCATAATACCAACAATACCTTTATTTTTTTTAGCAATAAAAATTTTTTATTAACAAATTCACCATAACATAAGTCACAAATTTTTTTTAGTAGCGAAAATCTTTTATTAACAAACTCACCATAACATAAGACATGTCGTTTTTTTTGGACATAGTTAGACACAAGCATGCGCGGAACGCGTCTGTCTGGCCCGCTAGTACAAAATAATTATCTTTGTATATAACGTAAAAAAGGATTCAGTCGTTGTGATCGGAGGAGGGTGTGTGTGTGTGGGGACTTTAACGCTGTGAAGAATGCTGACGAACGACGTTCTTCACGGGCGGGGCACCGTTCTTTGGATTCTATCCCTTTCAATCGCTTCATCGAAGAAAACACCTTGGTCGACCTTCCTTTGAGTGGGCGAAAGTTTACGTGGTATAAAGGGGATGGTCTCTCGATGAGTCGTTTAGACAGGTTTTTGCTTTCCGAGGAATGGTGTTTGGCTTGGCCAAATTGTATGCAGGTGGCGCAGATGCAGAGTCTATCTGATCATTGTCCCCTGATTTTGTCAGCTAATGAGGAGAATTGGGGGCCCCGACCATCGAGGTTGTTGAAGTGTTGGTCAGATGTCCCTGGATATAAGCTCTTTGTGAAGGATAAATGGAATTCTTTTCAGGTTGACGGCTGGGGGGGTTATGTTCTTAAAGAGAAATTTAAGATGATTAAGCTGGCTCTGAAAGAATGGCATCTGACTCACACTCATATCTTATCCAGTAAGATAGATTCCCTTAAAGCTCGGCTTTCTCACCTTGATCAGAAGGGGGAGGAGGATGATCCTTTGGATGACGAGGTTGAGGAACTTCATGGGATAATGTCGGATATTCGATCTCTATCTCGGATGAATGCCAGCATCTCCTGGCAGCAGTCTCGCTCGTTGTGGCTCAAAGAAGGAGATGCTAATTCTAAGTATTTGATGCGCTGCAAGTATACAGCCTTGCCGCGTGTAGTTTTAAAAGATTATCGATCCCACAGAGACCAATAGTCGACCTACCGTTATCTAATGTTACGTTGTAAATCTAAGGCTAAATAGTAAATAGTAGTAGAATTTTTAAATAAAACAAAAAGAAAATATTTTTTTGGGTTTTTAGAATAATAAAGCGTATTGCTAGGATGAGCTCTTAGTTGCTTCACAGGGTTCGATATTTAATTCGCGCTAAGTAAAATTACTACCGCATCTAATTGTCGTATTTTAATAAAAGCGATGCTCCAGGCGAAAGCCGTTCTCACTTCCAGCTTTCACAACTCTCATCATGAAATTATAAAATACTTATCAAAGTAGTTTTCGTGCTAAGTAAAATTACTACACCACCTAGTTGTCGTATTTTAATAAAGTCGATGCTCCAGGCGAAAGCCGTTCTCACTTCCAGCTCTCACAACTCTCATCATGAAATTAATAAAATACTTTACAAAGTAGTTGCGTTGCTTCTAGATATTTAGTGGTGTAAACAATTAAGTTTTCGAATTATATTGGTTTAAAAACACTAATCTCAGCTATCGCGAATCTTGACTAATGTTGTAGATTATAAAGGTGATGCTAAACTCTCGTCTCACATCCGCTAATAAAGTACTTTTTGAAAACCAAATATAATTAAATTACTTCTAATCCTAAGTGGGCGTTCTTCCGAATTAGAAATAATTATCGACTCTAATCCTAAGTGGGCGTTCTTCCGAATTAGAATCAATGTTCAGTTTTTACTATCTAGTAGAAATCTCATGTGGCGTTCTATGTTGATCCTACTTTAATTAATTCTCACTCTCGTGACAAATTATAGTCATTTAAAAATAAAAACTGCTTAAAGAAAACTTAAAAGAAACTAGCGCGCGAACTAACTATCGAAACCCTACTAGCTACTAATCACACATCCTAGCAATATTAAATTAGCTAGACATAACTAAAACTAAAGACGAAATAAATAAATAAGCGGGAAATAAAAACATAAAGCAAATAAATAAATAAAGCATAAATAAATAAAAACAATAAAGAAAAATAAAAGAAAGAAAATAAAATAAAAACCTGGACAAAAGCTCCAAGGAATAACGTCGGCACAAAAGAAAATAATATTCAACTTTAGAAAGAATTCCCGCAAAGGCTTAAGAATTCTTTCCAACTAACTATACGAGTTATATTCTCGTTTTACAAGTTAATTGTTACAAAGTTGTGTGTCTAGAAAGTGGAGAAAAGGGGCCTATTTATACTAATTTCACAAGAGACAAAACATCAATTTGGCCGATGTGGGACTTAAGGAAAAATAGCGCGTGACCGTTTGATGAAACGTGTGGCCATGATGAAAAAGGAATGTGGCGGGTGCCACCTTGTGTGCATGTGGCGGTTGCCACTTTTGGTTGGCTGGTGGGCGCCACTTTGGAGGAGCTGGCAGTTGCCATTTTTCCTTGGTGGCAGGCGCCACTTCTTTGCTTTTGTGTGGGCTGCACATGTGTGGCTCAATTGGCTGCACGTGTGTGGCCTTTTTGTCCGGTTTTTGCTCCTTTTTGGTCCGTTTTCGCTCTTTTCTTCAACTCGTACAATTTTTATCTGTTTATTTAAAATACGAGAAATAAGTAACGATTCATAATATAAAACTTCGAAATCGAAATAAAAATAATTAAAATATAATAGTAAATTAACTAAATAAATAGCATATTTTTAGGCGTATCAAACTCCCCTAAACTTGAACCATTGCTTGTCCTCAAGCAATTTAGCTTGCATATAGAAAACATTTGAAATGCGAAGCAACTCACACACACAGACTTAGAGGAAAATAACATCACAAGTACTCATACGTGGTCAGAAATTCAAATCAGCTAAGATTAATTAGTTAGGTTCTTTACACAATCAAGAAGGGTATTTCAACGACACACAAAGTTCTCCCTCTTATACATATCGAATTCGGATCATGCCGTTGTACTAAAATCTAAATCTTCTCCTTTGTTTCATCCTTTTTCTTTCTAGACAGTCACATTAAGACCCTTTATCTATGTCACACACATGGTAAGAAAATCGGTTAGCGTCTTTATTCATCTTTTTCAACCTGCAATTAGCTTGATGATACAAATTTGATGATACAAATTTTGTATTAGCAATCATATAAATATTTTCCAAGGTTTAACCGTATTACCACAGTATGACCTTATATATATTTTTTCTTTAAGGTTTAACCGTATTACCACAGTATGACCTTAAAAATCTGCTTAGATGATTCGCTTATATTCATCGACAAACTTACTTAATGTGTGACTTTATAGATGGTGTCCGACTGGATAGATAAACTACTAAAGGATTCCACAAATTTAAATCAGGAGATTTTGGCACAATGGTTATTCAAATTGATATCTATACTAGGGAGACTTCTGGGTGTTGGAAAAATACCGATTTTGTTGTGAAATTCCCTAATTTCCTTAACTTAGCCTCTCGTCTTTTCTTAACCTATATACTTTCTAAGTGAGCTATTAGCCTAAGTCTTTGAAAAAATTTTAATTTGGCTCAAGAAAAGGAAAAATTTAGAAAGACCAAAGAAGATACTATAAATTTAATTTTTTTTATTATGCGAAAGGAAATAAAAATTCAAATAACTAAGAATTAAAAGTAAATAGAGATAGTAGAATACTCCCCTAAACTTAAATCCAACAGTGTCCTCACTGTTGCAACTCAAGAGTAGTTTTGGAGCGTAAAACCTGTGGCAACAGCCCTGCATCTTATGTTGGGTTTGCAGAATTTGGTTTTGCTGGGCTTGCATGGATGTCACTTGTTCCATCATCTCCTCTTGTTGTTGATGCATGGCATAGAATAATCCATCGCACTCTTGATTTAGTGCGTTTTGGGCGTGTATCTCATGGAGTACATCATTGATGGAGCTTCGCCTGGATGAGGAGGAACTACCTGCAAAAGTGTTAGAAAAATGTGTAGTGTGTGCAAGTGGAACAATGCTTGCGCCCCCACCAGCAGCAACATTTGGAGAAATGTGCGTGGGAGCTCTATTAGTCACAGGATCATCAGAGATAGTTATAAAAAATAAATAAATAAATAAAAGAAAGCAAAAATTAAACAAGAATTAAAGAAAACTCATGGGTTGCCTCCCATGCAGCGCTTTGTTTAACGTCGGTTAGCTCGACTTTTTAGACCTATAGGTCAACATGGTTCCTCCTCTAGACTCACATCTTTTAAATTATGCTCAATATTCTTGGGTCTCCATTTGAAAATGTCAGACCATTTCATAGGTCTTCTCTTCTTTTTTTCTTTCTTTTTCTTAGAGACACCCGGGGGTATTTTATTTTGAGCGATGTTATTTTCTGGGTGGTCTTTTAATATGTCGGGAGGTATTTTCTTAGAAACGGGGCCTTTTAATTTATTCGGAGCCACAGGGGTTCCTTTTTGGAGTCTTGATGGAGTTTTTAGTTTTAAAGTTGGTTTAACATGGCTAGGTTTAGGAACTTGTGTAATCTCTAAACATTTAGCTAGGTCGTCATCACCATTTTTATGAGTTGGAGGAGTGGAAGTTTTTAAAATTTCAGAATGTTTAGTTTGATCCTTCTCACTCTCTTTTCTACATTCTTGGATGACGTCTACCATGTAACAACTATCGTCTATAGCTGGTGCTTTCATGAGTTGCGTTAAAATAAATTCGGCTTTTTCTTCACCTACTACAAACGTTAGCTTTCCTTCCTTTACGTCTATTACGGCTCCGGCAGTTGCTAAGAATGGCCTTCCTAAAATGATAGGTGTATTGGAATCTTCCCTTATGTCCATGACTATAAAATCGGTAGGGATATAGAATTGACCTACACGTACTGGCACGTTTTCTAGTATACCTAAGGGGTATTTGACAGAACGGTCAGCGAATTGTATTGACATTTTAGTTGGTCTCAATTCTCCTAAATTAAGTTTTTCGCATATGGACATAGGCATTAAGCTGATACTGGCTCCTAAATCGCATAGGGCCCTATCTATTACATAGTTTCCAATTACACAGGGTATGGAAAAACTTCCCGGGTCTTTTAGCTTATGAGGCATATCATTTTGGAGTATGGCGCTACACTCGGCAGTAAGCATAACGATTTCCTCATCCTCGATCTTTTTCTTTTTAGTTAAAATTTCTTTGAGAAACTTAGCGTATGAGGGCATTTGGGTAATGGCTTCCGTAAAAGGTATTGTGATGTTCAATTTTTTTAGAAGTTCTACAAATTTCCTAAACTGTCCCTCGCTTTTGGATTTCTCAAATCTTTGAGGATACGGGATGGGTGGTTGATATGGTGGTGGGGGTATATAAGGTTTCTTCTTTTCTATGATTTCCTCCCCACTATTTTCTTTATCTTTTATGTTTTGTTCACTCTCTCCCTTGGTTACCTCATCTGAGTCTTGGTGTATGGTTGGAGTATTGGTTCTAGGGTCGGCTGGTCCTTCGTATCGGTTCCCACTTCTTAATATAATAGCATTAACATGTCCCCTTGGGTTTGGCTCAGGTTGGCCTGGAAAAATGCCTGCGGGAGCAGCAGTTGATGCTTGTTTTTGTGCTACTTGTGCTATTTGAGTTTCTAGCATCCTAGTGTGAGTGGTCAAGACATCTAACCTGCTTGTTAATTGCTTAATTTGCTCATTAGTGTGTATGTTTTGATTTAGGACTTCCTTGTTAGTTTGAGTTTGTATGGCTATGAAGTTCTCTATCATCAATTCAAGGTTTGACTTCATAGGAGCATTTTGAGCAGGTTTTTGGAATCCTGGTGGCGAAGGAGTAGGTGCTTGGCCAGGTGCATATAAAGCGTTGTTGCTATTGTACGAAAGGTACGGGTGATTTCTCTGGTTTTGGTTGTAAGAATTCCCTTGAGTGTAATTCACTTGGTCGGTGGGAGCTTCGGTTAGAAGTCGACATTCAGCGATAGCGTGACCTTGAGCTCCGCACAACTCACAATTTTGTATTGTTGCAGCCATGGTGGCTTTGGGTGCGTTGGTTAGACTCTCTATCTTTTGAGTTAAGGCATCTAACTTGGCGTTGATGTGGTCCATGTTGCTGATTTCGTACATTCCACCTTTCGTTTGAGGTTTCTCTACTGTTGTTCTCTCGTTTCCCCACTGATAATGGTTCTGAGCCATGCTCTCGATAAGCTGATAGGCTTGGTTGTATGGTTTATCCATAAGTGCGCCACCAGCTGCGGCGTCTATTGTCATTCTTGTATTATACAAGAGACCATTGTAAAAGGTGTGGATAATTAGCCAATTTTCGAGCCCATGATGAGGACATATCCTAATCATTTCTTTATATCTTTCCCAAGCTTCGAAAAGAGACTCGTTGTCCCTTTGTCTAAATCCATTGATTTGGGCTCTTAGCATAGCAGTTTTGCTAGGCGGGAAATATCTTGCTAAAAAGACTTTCTTCAACTCGTCCCATGTTGCGACGGAGTTGGATGGTAGGGACTGGAGCCAGGCTCTAGCTTTATCCCTTAATGAGAATGGGAATAAACGAAGTCTTATAGCTTCGGGACTGACACCATTAGCTTTGATAGTATCGGCATATTGCAAGAATATGGACAAATGTAGATTAGGGTCGTCCGCGGGATTTCCGGAGAATTGGTTTTGTTGTACTATAGCCAACAATGAAGGTTTAAGCTCGAAATTGTTTGCTTCAATAGCGGGGGCAGCGATGCTATTATGCGGTTCTTCTTGCGAAGGAATAGCGTAAGATCTAAGTGGACGATTTTCAGCCATGACTGGTTCGTCAACTATTTCGTTAATGATTTCTTCGGTTACTTCAAGAGTGAGAATTTCGGTTTCGATATTCTCGGGTTGAGTACTTAAATTTCGGCGTCGTTCGTTAAGAAGACGCTCGGGTTCGTCAAAGGGTTGCTCAATTATCTCGCCTCGTGAGCGAGTATTGGGCATAAAACAAAAAGAAAAAAATTGCCTTAGTCTCTACGGTGTAACACTGGAGTTACGATATCGACTAAATTGGTCCCCGGCAACGGCGCCAAAAACTTGATGCGCTGCAAGTATACAGCCTTGCCGCGTGTAGTTTTAAAAGATTATCGATCCCACAGAGACCAATAGTCGACCTACCGTTATCTAATGTTACGTTGTAAATCTAAGGCTAAATAGTAAATAGTAGTAGAATTTTTAAATAAAACAAAAAGAAAATATTTTTTTGGGTTTTTAGAATAATAAAGCGTATTGCTAGGATGAGCTCTTAGTTGCTTCACAGGGTTCGATATTTAATTCGCGCTAAGTAAAATTACTACCGCATCTAATTGTCGTATTTTAATAAAAGCGATGCTCCAGGCGAAAGCCGTTCTCACTTCCAGCTTTCACAACTCTCATCATGAAATTATAAAATACTTATCAAAGTAGTTTTCGTGCTAAGTAAAATTACTACACCACCTAGTTGTCGTATTTTAATAAAGTCGATGCTCCAGGCGAAAGCCGTTCTCACTTCCAGCTCTCACAACTCTCATCATGAAATTAATAAAATACTTTACAAAGTAGTTGCGTTGCTTCTAGATATTTAGTGGTGTAAACAATTAAGTTTTCGAATTATATTGGTTTAAAAACACTAATCTCAGCTATCGCGAATCTTGACTAATGTTGTAGATTATAAAGGTGATGCTAAACTCTCGTCTCACATCCGCTAATAAAGTACTTTTTGAAAACCAAATATAATTAAATTACTTCTAATCCTAAGTGGGCGTTCTTCCGAATTAGAAATAATTATCGACTCTAATCCTAAGTGGGCGTTCTTCCGAATTAGAATCAATGTTCAGTTTTTACTATCTAGTAGAAATCTCAAGTGGCGTTCTATGTTGATCCTACTTTAATTAATTCTCACTCTCGTGACAAATTATAGTCATTTAAAAATAAAAACTGCTTAAAGAAAACTTAAAAGAAACTAGCGCGCGAACTAACTATCGAAACCCTACTAGCTACTAATCACACATCCTAGCAATATTAAATTAGCTAGACATAACTAAAACTAAAGACGAAATAAATAAATAAGCGGGAAATAAAAACATAAAGCAAATAAATAAATAAAGCATAAATAAATAAAAACAATAAAGAAAAATAAAAGAAAGAAAATAAAATAAAAACCTGGACAAAAGCTCCAAGGAATAACGTCGGCACAAAAGAAAATAATATTCAACTTTAGAAAGAATTCCCGCAAAGGCTTAAGAATTCTTTCCAACTAACTATACGAGTTATATTCTCGTTTTACAAGTTAATTGTTACAAAGTTGTGTGTCTAGAAAGTGGAGAAAAGGGGCCTATTTATACTAATTTCACAAGAGACAAAACATCAATTTGGCCGATGTGGGACTTAAGGAAAAATAGCGCGTGACCGTTTGATGAAACGTGTGGCCATGATGAAAAAGGAATGTGGCGGGTGCCACCTTGTGTGCATGTGGCGGTTGCCACTTTTGGTTGGCTGGTGGGCGCCACTTTGGAGGAGCTGGCAGTTGCCATTTTTCCTTGGTGGCAGGCGCCACTTCTTTGCTTTTGTGTGGGCTGCACATGTGTGGCTCAATTGGCTGCACGTGTGTGGCCTTTTTGTCCGGTTTTTGCTCCTTTTTGGTCCGTTTTCGCTCTTTTCTTCAACTCGTACAATTTTTATCTGTTTATTTAAAATACGAGAAATAAGTAACGATTCATAATATAAAACTTCGAAATCGAAATAAAAATAATTAAAATATAATAGTAAATTAACTAAATAAATAGCATATTTTTAGGCGTATCAGTATTTCCATTCGGTTCTTGCGAGTCGTCGTCGGAGGAACGCTATTTCTTCTTTACAGGTGGATGGCATTATGGTGGAGGGTGTGCACCCTATTCGGCAGGCTGTTGTCTCACATTTTGCGTCTCATTTTAAGGCTATCAATGTGGAGCGACCTGATGTTGATAACCTTAACTTTAAACGTTTGAATATGCTTGACAGGGGTAGCCTTATCAAGCCTTTCTCAATGGCGGAAGTTAAGGCTGCTGTATGGGATTGTGATAGCTTTAAAATCCCTGGTCCTGATGGGATCAGTTTTGGTTTTATTAAAGATTTTTGGGTCGAGCTTCAGGGTGATGTGATGCGCTTTATCTCGGAGTTTCATCGAAATGGTAAGTTGACTAAAGGCCTAAACTCTACTTTCATCGCCTTGATTCCTAAGGTGGATAGTCCCCAACAGCTGAATGATTTTCGTCCTATTTCGTTGGTGGGAAGCCTATATAAAATCCTTGCAAAGGTTTTAGCTAATCGTTTGAGATTGGTGATTGGTGATCGTGTGACGCGACAATGACCGCAAGTATACAGTCGTGTCGTGTAGTTTTAAAAGATATCGAACCCAAAGGACCAATAATCGACCTACCGTATTCTAGTGTTGCTTTGTAAATCTAAGGCTAATGATTTAAAGGGTTATGATTAATTGAATAACTAAAATAAGAGAGATAAATATTTTTTAGATTTTTAATATGTAAATAAAATATTGCTAGGACGTGCTATTAGTTGCTTCAGAGGGTTCAATACTTAGTTCGCGCTAGACAAAATTACTACCACATCTAATTGTCGTATTTTAATAAAATCGATGCTCCAGGCGAAAGCCGTTCTCACTTCCAGCTCTCACAACTCTCATCATGAAATTAATAAAATACTTTACAAAGTAGTTGCATTACTTCTAGATTTTAGTGGTGTAAACAATTAAATTTTCGAAACTATATTGTTTTAAAAATACAATTCAGATAGTATTATAAATTATAAAGGTGGTGCTTAACTCTCGTCCTCACACCCGCTAATAAAATACTCTTTGAAAAACAATATAATTTAATTAACTCTAATCCCAACTCTCGTTGCGAATTAGATTTAATGTTCAGTTTTTACTATCTAGTAGAAATCTCACGCTCTCGCTCTATTGATTTTTACTTTAATTAATTCTCACTCTCGTGACGAATTATAATCAACGCTTAATTAAAAACTGCTTAAGAAAATAAAACCGTTGTCAGTTTTCAAGAATTATATTTAATTTAAAAACACTAATCTCAGCTCTCGCAAATCTTGACTAGCGTTATACTTAGATAAAATAAATGCTCAGCTCTCACGCGCTCACTTACCTATATAAGTACCTTTGAAAATCAATATAAAACTCATTAATCCTAAATAGCTCTCGCGGACTTTAGAACTAACGGTCAGTTTTAACTATCCGACCCTAAACCTCAACTCTCGTCAATGTTGGTTTATTGCCTTTAAAACAATCCTCACTCTCGTGACGAATTATTTGAAAACGTATTTATTTAAAACTGGTGGTTGAAAACTATTAGGCGCGAATTAACTACCGAACCCCTATTAGCTACTAACTACACATCCTAGCAACGCTAAACTTAGCTAGACATAACTAAAAATAAAGACATAAAAATAAAATAAGCAAATAAATAAATAGACATAAAAATAAAAGCAGAAATTAAAAGCATAAAATAAAAGCAATAAAATAAAGACAAGAAATAAATAAGACCATAAAATAAAATAAGAACCTGAATTAAAAAGAAATCTCGAGTACGGATTCCGACAGCGTAACGGTAGGAAAATAAAAAAAACTTATTTTATTCTCAACGGAGAATAAAATAATACTAAACTCTCAACTTTAGAGAAGAAAACCTTGTGGTACTAAGCCTAGTTCTCAATTCTCCAAGTCAAGTGTTATGTTTTTGAGTGAAGAGAACTAGCCTATTTATACTAAAATACAAGGAGGAAAAGACAGAATTTGGCCGATGTGGGACTTGTAGAAATTCTTCGCGTTGCCGTTGGATCACATGGATGGCTGTGATTTGGAAAGGAAGTGGCGAGGGCCACTTGGATGCAGCTGGCGGGCGCCATTAGGGCCTTGTTGGCGGTCGCCACTTGGTTGTGGCTGGCGAGCATTTGTGGGCTGCACATGTGTGGCCCAATTGGCTGCACATGTGTGGCCTTTTTGTCCATTTTTGCTCCTTTTCGGTCCGTTTTCGCTCTTTTCTTCAACTCGTACACTTTTTATCTGTTTATTTAAAATACGAGAAATAAGTAACTAATTATATAATAAAACTTCGAAATCGAAATAAAAACATATAAAATATAATAGTAAATTAACTAAATAAATAGCATATTTTTAGGTGTATCAATTGGTAGTGTTATCTCTGAGACTCAGACTGCGTTTGTTAATGATAGGCAAATTCTGGATGGAATCCTCATTGTGAATGAGGTGGTTGATGAGGCGCGTAGGTACAACAAGGAGTTGATGTTATTCAAGGTGGATTTCGAGAAAGCTTATGATTCAGTGAATTGGGGCTACCTGGATGATGTTATGGGGCTTATGATTCAAGGTGGATTTCGAGAAAGCTTATGATTCAGTGAATTACCGTCTTCCTCTAGCGAAATACGATGCATACATATTGAAGGACTAATTCCTTTTAGGTCAGTGATGTTATACCCTAAGGCAGTTGGGTATTTTCTTAGAATGTTTAGAAGTTTTTCAGTTTCTAACTTCCCTAAATCCGCACTGACTATTACTGGTCGTTTGAGGTCTTTATCTAGGAATTCATACCTTAAATTTTCGGGTAGAACCTTGAGTTCTAAAGTTGTCTTGTCAAGGTGAGGTGTAGGATCTTTAGATTCGGCTGGGTCGTCTTCATTGTCTTTATGAGTTTGAGGATCAGAGGTTTTTAGAATTTCAGAATACTTAGTTTGATCCTTTTCCACTTCTTTTCTACATTCCTCAATGAGGTCTAGCATGTAGCATTCATCGTCTATTGCTGGTGCTTTCATGAATTGAGTTAAGATAAACTCAACTTTTTCTTCACCCACTTCAAAAGTGAGCTTTCCTCTCTTTACGTCTATTATGGCACCGGCAGTTGCTAAGAATGGCCTTCCTAAAAGGATAGGTGTATTGGAATCCTCCCTTATGTCCATAACTATGAAATCGGTTGGGATAAAGAATTGTCCTACACGTACGGGCACATTTTCTAAAATACCTAGAGGGTATTTGACGGAACGGTCAGCAAATTGTACGGACATTTTTGTTGGTCTTAATTCTCCCATTTTCAGTTTTTCACATAAGGCTACGGGCATTAAACTGATACTGGCTCCTAGATCACATAGGGCTCTATCTATTACGTACTTTCCAATGACACAGGGTATGGAGAAACTTCCTGGGTCTTTTAACTTAGGGGGCATTTCGTTTTGTAATATGGCGCTACACTCGGCAGTGAGCATAACAGTCTCATCATCCTCGATCTTTCTCTTGTTAGTCAAGATGTCTTTAAGGAATTTAGCATATGAGGGCATTTGTGTGATAGCTTCCGTAAAAGGAATTGTAATGTTTAGTTTTTGTAGAAGTTCTACAAATTTCTTAAATTGCCCTACATTTTTGGATTGTACCAATCTTTGAGGATATGGGATGGGTGGTTTATATGGTGGTGGAGGAACGTAAGGTTTCTCCTTCTCTTTGGTTTCCTCTCTACTATCCTCTTTTTCTTTTGGTTCACTCTCCTCGGTTGGTGTATTAGATCCTTGTTGCATGGTTGGGTCATCAGGTTTTGAATTTGTTGGTTCATCTAGTTGTTTTCCACTTCTTAGTATAACAGCATTGGCTTGTCCTCTCGGATTTTGTTGTGGTTGACCAGGAAATGTTCCCGCAGGAGCAGAGGTAGATGCTTGTTGTTGTGCCACTTGTGCTATTTGTGTCTCTAACATTTTATTGTGAGTGGTCAAGGCATCCAGCTTGCTTGTTATTTGCTTAATTTGTTCACTAGTTTGAAGGTTGGTTTGAGCTTGGGTAGTTATGAAGTTTTCCATTAATAGTTCAAGGTTAGACTTCCTAGGAACATTTTGAGCAGGTTTTTGGAATCCTGGTGGTGAAGGAGTAGGTGCTTGGCCAGGTGCATATAGAGCGTTGTTACTTTTGTACGAAAGGTATGGATGATTCCTCGGACCATGGTTGTATGGATTTCCTTGAGTATAGTTCACTTGGTCTGGGGAGACTTCCGTTAGAAGTTGACATTCAGCGATAGCATGACCTTGAACTCCGCACAACTCACAATTTTGTGTTGTTGCTGCCACGGTGGCTTTGGGTGCGGTGGTTAGAGTTTCTATCTTTTGAGTCAAGGCATCCAGCTTGGCGTTGATGTGGTCCATGTTGCTGATTTCGTACATTCCACCTTTCGTTTGAGTTTTCTCTACTGGTGCTCTCTCGCTTCCCCATTGATAGTGATTTTGAGCCATGCTCTCGATAAGCCGATAGGCTTCATTGTAGGCCTTATCCATTAGTGCGCCACCAGCTGCGGCGTCTATGGTTAATCTTGTGTTGTACAAGAGACCATTGTAAAAGGTATGGATGATTAACCATTCTTCGAGCCCATGATGAGGACATATCCTAATCATTTCTTTGTATCTTTCCCATGCTTCGAAAAGAGATTCGCTGTCTCTTTGTCTAAATCCATTGATTTGGGCTCTTAGCATAACAGTTTTGCTAGGCGGGAAATATCTTGCTAAAAAGACTTTCTTCAACTCATCCCATGTTGCGACGGAGTTGGATGGTAGGGACTGGAGCCAGGCTCTAGCTTTATCTCTTAATGAGAATGGGAATAAGCGAAGTCTTATAGCTTCGGGACTGACACCATTTGCCTTCACGGTATCCGCGTATTGCAAGAATATGGACAAATGTAAATTGGGGTCATCCGTGGGGTTTCCGGAGAATTGGTTTTGTTGTACGGCCGACAACAATGAAGGTTTAAGCTCAAAGTTATTTGCTTCAATAGCGGGGGCAGCGATGCTATTGTGCGGTTCTTCTTGTGAAGGAATAGCGTATGACTTAAGTGGACGGTTTTGCGGTTCTTCAGCCATATCTGGTTCGTTAATAATTTCGGGAAGAGGAATCTCTAATTGATTTTCTAAATTTCTACGTCTTAAAAGACGTTCGGGTTCGCTAACTAGTTGCACCAATCTTTCGCCTCTAGAGCGAGTGCTTGGCATGCAACAAACGAACTAATCGGGGTAAAATAAAAATAAAATTTTGCCTTAGTCTCTACGGTGTAACACCGGAGTTACGATATCGACTAAATTGGTCCCCGGCAACGGCGCCAAAAACTTGATCGTGTGACGCGACAATGACCGCAAGTATACAGTCGTGTCGTGTAGTTTTAAAAGATATCGAACCCAAAGGACCAATAATCGACCTACCGTATTCTAGTGTTGCTTTGTAAATCTAAGGCTAATGATTTAAAGGGTTATGATTAATTGAATAACTAAAATAAGAGAGATAAATATTTTTTAGATTTTTAATATGTAAATAAAATATTGCTAGGACGTGCTATTAGTTGCTTCAGAGGGTTCAATACTTAGTTCGCGCTAGACAAAATTACTACCACATCTAATTGTCGTATTTTAATAAAATCGATGCTCCAGGCGAAAGCCGTTCTCACTTCCAGCTCTCACAACTCTCATCATGAAATTAATAAAATACTTTACAAAGTAGTTGCATTACTTCTAGATTTTAGTGGTGTAAACAATTAAATTTTCGAAACTATATTGTTTTAAAAATACAATTCAGATAGTATTATAAATTATAAAGGTGGTGCTTAACTCTCGTCCTCACACCCGCTAATAAAATACTCTTTGAAAAACAATATAATTTAATTAACTCTAATCCCAACTCTCGTTGCGAATTAGATTTAATGTTCAGTTTTTACTATCTAGTAGAAATCTCACGCTCTCGCTCTATTGATTTTTACTTTAATTAATTCTCACTCTCGTGACGAATTATAATCAACGCTTAATTAAAAACTGCTTAAGAAAATAAAACCGTTGTCAGTTTTCAAGAATTATATTTAATTTAAAAACACTAATCTCAGCTCTCGCAAATCTTGACTAGCGTTATACTTAGATAAAATAAATGCTCAGCTCTCACGCGCTCACTTACCTATATAAGTACCTTTGAAAATCAATATAAAACTCATTAATCCTAAATAGCTCTCGCGGACTTTAGAACTAACGGTCAGTTTTAACTATCCGACCCTAAACCTCAACTCTCGTCAATGTTGGTTTATTGCCTTTAAAACAATCCTCACTCTCGTGACGAATTATTTGAAAACGTATTTATTTAAAACTGGTGGTTGAAAACTATTAGGCGCGAATTAACTACCGAACCCCTATTAGCTACTAACTACACATCCTAGCAACGCTAAACTTAGCTAGACATAACTAAAAATAAAGACATAAAAATAAAATAAGCAAATAAATAAATAGACATAAAAATAAAAGCAGAAATTAAAAGCATAAAATAAAAGCAATAAAATAAAGACAAGAAATAAATAAGACCATAAAATAAAATAAGAACCTGAATTAAAAAGAAATCTCGAGTACGGATTCCGACAGCGTAACGGTAGGAAAATAAAAAAAACTTATTTTATTCTCAACGGAGAATAAAATAATACTAAACTCTCAACTTTAGAGAAGAAAACCTTGTGGTACTAAGCCTAGTTCTCAATTCTCCAAGTCAAGTGTTATGTTTTTGAGTGAAGAGAACTAGCCTATTTATACTAAAATACAAGGAGGAAAAGACAGAATTTGGCCGATGTGGGACTTGTAGAAATTCTTCGCGTTGCCGTTGGATCACATGGATGGCTGTGATTTGGAAAGGAAGTGGCGAGGGCCACTTGGATGCAGCTGGCGGGCGCCATTAGGGCCTTGTTGGCGGTCGCCACTTGGTTGTGGCTGGCGAGCATTTGTGGGCTGCACATGTGTGGCCCAATTGGCTGCACATGTGTGGCCTTTTTGTCCATTTTTGCTCCTTTTCGGTCCGTTTTCGCTCCTTTCTTCAACTCGTACACTTTTTATCTGTTTATTTAAAATACGAGAAATAAGTAACTAATTATATAATAAAACTTCGAAATCAAAATAAAAACATATAAAATATAATAGTAAATTAACTAAATAAATAGCATATTTTTAGGTGTATCAAACTCCCCTAAACTTGAACCATTGCTTGTCCTCAAGCAATTTAGCTTGCATGTAGAAAACATGTAAAATGCGAAGCAACACACACACACAGACTTAGAGGAAAATAACATCACAAGTACTCATACGTGGTCAGAAATTTAAATCGGCTAAGATTAATTAGTTAGGTTCTTTACACAATCAAGAAGGGTATTTCAACGACACACAAAGTTCTCCCTCTTATACATACCGAATTTGGATCATGCCATTGTACTAAAATCTAGATCTTCTCCTTTGTTTCATCCTTTTTCATTCTAGACAGTCACATTAAGACCCTTTATCTATGTCACACACATGGTAAGAAAGCCGGTTAGCGTCTTTGTTCATCCTTTTCAACTCGCAAATAGCTTGATGATACAAATTTTGTATTAGCAATCATATAAATATATATATATATTTTTTTTTTTTTCTCTAAGGTTTAACCGTATTACCACAGTATGACCTTAAGAATTTGCTTAGACGATTCGCTTATATTCATCGACAAACCTACTTAATGTGTGACTTTATAGATGGTGTCCGACTGGATAGATAAACTACTAAAGGATTCCACAAATTTAAATCAGGAGATTTTGGCACAATGGTTATTCAAATTGATATCTATACTAGGGAGACTTCTGGGTGTTGGAAAAATACCGATTTTGTTGTAAAATTCCCTAATTTCCTTAACTTAGCCTCTCATCTTTTCTTAACCTATATACTTTCTAAGTGAGCTATTATCCTAAGTCTTTGGAAAAAATTTTAATTTGGCTCAAGAAAAGGAAAAATTTAGAAAAACCAAAGAATATACTATAAATTCAATTTTTTTATTATGCGAAAGGAAATAAAAATTCAAATGACTAGAAATTAAAAGTAAATAGAGATAGTAGAATACTCCCCTAAACTTAAATCCAACAGTGTCCTCACTGTTGCGACTCAAGAGCAGAATTGGAGCGTAAAACCTGTGGTAGATCATGGGGGAGGCTGTTGATGTTGTTGGAAATTGTTGAATTGAAGCCTCAAACCGCCTAGCTCTTGTATGACGTTGTCGAGCTGTTGTTGACGGTGCTCTTCCGAGCTCTCCCATCTATGATAATAGCCCTGCATCTCGTGTTGGTTTTGAAGGATTTGGTTTTGCTGGGCTTGCATGAATGTCATTCGTTCCATCATCTCCTCTTGTTGTTGGTGCATGGCATAAAATAATCCATCGCGCTCTTGATTTAGTGCATTTTGGGCGCGTATCTCTTGGAGTACATCATCAATAGTGCTTTGCCTTGATGAGGAGGAACTACCTGCAAAAGTGTTAGAAAAATGTGTAGTGTGTGCAGGTGGAACAATGCTTGCGCCCCCACCAGCAGCAACATTTGGAGAAATGTGCGTGGGAGCTCTATTAGTCGTAGAATTATTAGTATAGCAAAGATTTCTCGGGTCACGTACATCCGTTAGCCATTGGTTAGGAAGGGTGATATTATTAAAAACACGATTTTGAATCATTAAATCATATCTACCATCTTCTCTTAACCTTACTAGGTTCATACTCCTTATCATATCTTCATCGATTAACCGAGGTGGAGTATGTTCTAAATTTTCTAATTGAGGTCCTAGTCCTATGGCTTTAGCTATGGTCGTGATTAGCCCTCCAAAAATTATCGCTCCGCCCCGACTTGTGTTAACTTGTGAAAGCATATGTGAAAATAAAAACGGGACGGTGTTAATTTTCATTTTTCTAATTGCAGCAAACATGTAAAACATTTCTTTCGAGTTGACTTTGTTTAAAGAGGCTCGGCCAAAGATGGTATGTGCCAATAAGTAGCGGAAATAGCGTAAGGCCGGATTATGGATGGATGAGGCCTTATTTCCTTCATGACTATTAATTTGTTTACCGGTGATAGTCATCCAAAAGTGGCTAAAATTATTTTGCCACTCTTCATTATCATGGACTTCACATGTTACACTTGGTCCATGGGGGAAACGCAAAAGGTCAGCCATATCATTCAAAGAAAATTCATACTCATTATTAAACATTCTAAAATAAACAGCGCCGTGCGAACTCCTAGTTTCACGAACAGTGTTAACAATTAAAGAGCTTAGGAATTCTAGCGTTAGTTGAGTATAAACAGGATTTTGTTGAGATAGGAAATGTCGAAGATTTAAATTATCAAGCAAATAATTTACGCTATCTAACAATCCTAATTTTCTTAAGAGAGAATTGTCGGCATACCTTGTAGCTTGTATTTCCCTTCTTTGCAAATCCTCATAAATTTGAGATTGATTTGAACTTCTTCTAAAAACTAACTCATATACCATTTTGTTTTGGAAATAGATAGAGATTTTATGCTTTAGAAAGAGTATTGTAGAAATGGTGAGTTTAGTTTATGTTGAAAGGCATGTATTTATAACTTGAAAAAGAATCTCCTTATGAAACACAAGGTCCTACCAATTAATTGTCATTGATTGTTTTGAAAGGTGGAAAGGAAATTGTGTAAGGGAATCAAAATTTGCATGCCATGAACTTTCAAAAACATTTTCCCTATGGAATCTATAGCATGGTCACGCCATGCTTCTTGTAAGAGTGTGGGAAAATGCATTTTGTTTGCTTTGAAAAAGGCTTTTTGACCAAAGACTACTCTTTTGATTGAATGCATATTTGACCAAATAAATAAACATTTATAAGTGCATATACTAATCGACTTAATAGACAGTTACGAAAATAAATGAAAATTACTAAAAATAATTTGGTAATAATGACTAAAATAAAAGCTTAAATAAAATACTTAATAATGCATTGATAATGAAAAAGAAATGTTTGAATGAAAATATGCTGAAATAAAATGTCACACAAAAGCAGTAAAATAGATAGTCTTCTCCTCCTCAATCCTTATTAAAAGTAGTGTTCTCAATGATTGGTCGGAGAAAATAACGTAGTAAAAATATAATGCGATCACTAGCCACGTAGAGCTTTTAGAGCGTCATGTATGGAGGCAAATTCTTTGGCGCATCTCTCGAACTGCCCAATAGTCAGGTCCAAGAAAGTGTTGAGATCCGATCGCAATGTAGCAACTGTGGCATTGATTTCGGCTATAGCAGCTGTATGATCAACCGGGGCAGGTGGTTGGTTGGTGGATTCAGCAGGGTGGGTGGGGGATAATGGTCCGGGCGTATAGTAAAATGGTGGAGTTTGGGGGTCATGTTCATCTTCATCTTCCAAATCATATAGCCAATTGGCTTTGTTGTAAACGCTAGTTCTTTCCATATTTGGAAGAGTAAAATGGTAAACTGGTTTATTATTGATGACTAGTGTATAAGGGGTAGGTCCCAAGTTATGTATAAGGCCACGATTGAAACAAAAGTTTATGTTGAGGTAGCGGAATCCACTTGCTAGTGGTGTACCATAAGGTATGAGCTGGCCTAAGTAGTCATCAAGGCCAATGGCTCTAGCTAAAAGGGTAACAAAACCACCAATGCAGATGCGGCGGTTTGGTGTTTCAATAAGCTTTTGGAGGTTGGCTAGAACAAATGGCGCAAGGTTCACCGGGCGACCTTGGAAAGCACAGAACATTATGAATAATTCGTCTTTAGAAACAGTAGTGTCATTCTCTTGCTTTCCAAAGATTGTATGGGCTAAAATCATGTGAAAGTAGCGTATGGCAGGGTTATGGATCTTTTGGTTGGTTCGGTCAGCCGGGTCAGAGTCGGGTTCTCCAGAAATACTTCCCCAAAAATTGCATAATTCGTAATCCATGAATCCATCTTCTTGGGTTTTCACTACAGCGTCTAGGCCAGTGGGTACCTTCATAAATTCAGCAATGCTACGGTGTGTGTAGGTATAGTCAGCACCAAAAAGTCTAAACTTAGTTTGACCCCGATGGATGGAAAATCCACGGTTGGGGGAGTTTTTGAAAGAGCTTAAGAACTCGATGGTTAAGTTACGGTAAGTGGGGAGGGCCGAAAGGTTCAAAGCATCCCACCCCAATTGGTTGATCATAAAATTGACACTCTCAGCGATACCCAAAGAAATCATAGTGCTTTGGTGAGGGAAATTCTGGAACGACATCTCTCTTTCGAACAGGTCCTCGAAACGTTGTCGCTGGATTTCACTCTCGATACGAACAATTTGGTTATCGCAATACGCCATTTTAAAATTTTTTAGATCTGAATTTTGCATAGTAGTCATACGGGTTAGTGATAAATTAAAGAAAAAAATAGCAATAATAATAAGGAAAACGATAAAAGTTGTGGGTTGCCTCCCACGTAGCGCTTTTGTTTAACGTCGTTGGCTCGACTTTCTAGATTCTAAGTTTTGGGCTGTATTTCATGTAATTCTAACTTAGAATGATAATCCGAGATACTTGAGCAGAAATAGTGCTTAAGACGATGTCCATTAACAATAAAAATTTCATTAGATTTGTTCTTTATTTTGACAGCGCCGTTTTGGAAAACCTTAGTTATCTCATAAGGTCCGGACCAACGGGAACGGAGTTTACCAGGGAAGAGTTTTAACCTAGAGTTAAAAAGAAGCACTAATTCTCCTTCCTTAAATTCCTTTTTAAGTATGCGCTTGTCATGCCATTTCCTAGTTCTATCTTTATAAATTTCGGCATTCTCATAAGCGCTTGTTCTGAGTTCTTCAAGTTCGTGAAGATCAAGGATTCTTTTCTTCCCCGCTGCCGTGTAATCCATATTTAGTGCCTTAATAGCCCAAAAGGCTTTATGTTCAAGTTCTATAGGCAGGTGACATGATTTTCCATATACTAGATTAAATGGTGTGGTTCCTATAGGGGTTTTATATGCTGTCCTATAGGCCCACAGAGCCTCGGGGAGTTTGTATGACCAATCTTTCCTAGTAGCAACAGTTTTTTCTAAATTTTTTTTAATTTCTCTATTTGAGACTTCTACTTGCCCACTAGTTTGTGGGTGATAAGGGGTTGCTACTCTGTGTTTTATCCCATATTTAATTAATAATTTGTCAAAGATTTTAGATATGAAATGGGAGCCACCATCGCTAATAACGAGACGGGGCGTACCGAACCTAGGGAAGATTATATTTTTAAACATTTTAATAACTACTTGGGTGTCATTTGTAGGAGAGGCTAAAGCCTCGATCCATTTTGAAACATAGTCGACAGCGACAAGTATATATCTATTTCCACCAGAAGATGGGAAGGGTCCCATGAAATCTATTCCCCATACATCGAAAATCTCTACCTCTAAAATTCCCTTTTGTGGCATCTCATCGCGTCTAGATATGTTGCCGGTGCGTTGGCAGCGGTCGCAATTTTTAACAGCGATATGGACGTCTCTCCATAGGGTAGGCCAAAAGAAACCAGATTGTAAGATTTTGTCACATGTTTTTGAAGTGCTAGCATGCCCTCCAAAAGGGGCAGAATGACATTGGGTAATTATATCTTTCATTTCTTCTTCGGGGACGCAACGACGAAAGATTCCGTCAGGGCCTCTTTTAAAGAGTAAGGGTTCGTCCCAATAA
Organism: Trifolium pratense; assembly: GCF_020283565.1. NCBI lineage: Eukaryota > Viridiplantae > Streptophyta > Magnoliopsida > Fabales > Fabaceae > Trifolium > Trifolium pratense. The sequence goes on from NC_060065.1 coordinate 28,363,933, forward strand.
TAGTTTTTTAGTTCATGAAAGAATTTCTTCTTTTGTTGGTAGGTTAAGCCCGGAGGAAGGACTCTTGCTGATAAGTAGTTTACGAAGTCAGCATACCATGGTAAAGTATTTTTGACGGAGCAGACTTCTTTCTTTAGTTGTGTAGTATCGGATAGTTTTAAGGATAATTTAGCCGAGATAGTTTCAAATTGAGCCACGAGTTGTTCGTAAGGGAAATCGTCATTGATGGGTACTGACTCAGGCTCAATGCCCTCTATTCTAGATAGGTGATCGGCTACTACATTTTCAGTTCCTTTTTTGTCTAAGATTACTAGGTCAAATTCTTGTAAAAGTAAAATCCATCTTAGAAGCCTAGGTTTAGCATCCTTCTTATTTAATAGGTACCTAATAGCAGCATGGTCTGTGTAAACAATTATTTTAGATCCTATTAGGTAAGATCGAAATTTATCTATCGCGAATACGACAGCTAAGAGTTCCTTTTCAGTGGTGGCGTAGTTCAATTGCGCAGGATCTAAAGTTCTACTTGCGTAATAGATCGCATGAAGCTTCTTATCTTTTCGTTGTCCTAAAACTGCGCCTATAGCGAAATCGCTAGCGTCACACATGATTTCGAAGGGTAAACTCCAATCAGGTGGTTTGATAATTGGTGCGGATATAAGGGCTGCTTTAATTCGTTCGAACGCTTTTAAGCATCCGTCGTCAAAGATAAACTCAGCATCTTTCAACAATAAGCCAGTCAGAGGCTTGGTGATTTTAGAGAAGTCTTTAATAAATCGCCGGTAGAAACCGGCATGTCCTAAGAAACTACGTACTTCTCTTACTGTTTTTGGGGGTGGAAGGTTTTCTATGACTTGAATTTTTGCTTTATCTACTTCAATCCCCTTATCGGACACTACGTGTCCAAGAACTATTCCTTGTCGGACCATAAAGTGGCACTTTTCCCAATTAAGCACAAGATTCACCTTTACACATCTTTCAAGTACTTTTTCTAGGTTCGACAGACAACTTTCATAGCTTTGCCCACAAACGGAGAAGTCATCCATAAAGACTTCCATGATATCATTTATAAAATCTGCAAAGATTGCCATCATGCATCTTTGAAAAGTTGCGGGAGCATTGCATAGTCCGAAGGGCATTCGTCGGTAAGCAAAAGTTCCGTAAGGACATGTGAAAGTGGTTTTCTCTTGGTCATCGGGATGAATAGGGATCTGGAAGAATCCTGAATATCCATCTAGGTAGCAGAAATACGAATGTTTAGCCAATCGCTCGAGCATTTGATCAATAAAGGGTAAAGGAAAATGGTCTTTTCGAGTGGCTTTGTTTAGTTTCCTATAATCTATGCACATTCTATGACCAGTCACAACTCTTTGTGCTATAGATTCCCCTTTTGCATTTGTTACAACTGTAACTCCCCCTTTCTTTGGTACGACATGTACTGGGCTGACCCATTTACTATCAGATATGGGATATATGATTCCTACTTCTAGAAGCTTTTCTACTTCTTTCTTAACTACCTCACTTAGAACTGGATTGATCCTTCTTTGGGGTTCTCTAGAGGTTTTACCGTCTTCCTCTAGCGAAATACGATGCATACATATTGAAGGACTAATTCCTTTTAGGTCAGTGATGTTATACCCTAAGGCAGTTGGGTATTTTCTTAGAATGTTTAGAAGTTTTTCAGTTTCTAACTTCCCTAAATCCGCACTGACTATTACTGGTCGTTTGAGGTCTTTATCTAGGAATTCATACCTTAAATTTTCGGGTAGAACCTTGAGTTCTAAAGTTGTCTTGTCAAGGTGAGGTGTAGGATCTTTAGATTCGGCTGGGTCGTCTTCATTGTCTTTATGAGTTTGAGGATCAGAGGTTTTTAGAATTTCAGAATACTTAGTTTGATCCTTTTCCACTTCTTTTCTACATTCCTCAATGAGGTCTAGCATGTAGCATTCATCGTCTATTGCTGGTGCTTTCATGAATTGAGTTAAGATAAACTCAACTTTTTCTTCACCCACTTCAAAAGTGAGCTTTCCTCTCTTTACGTCTATTATGGCACCGGCAGTTGCTAAGAATGGCCTTCCTAAAAGGATAGGTGTATTGGAATCCTCCCTTATGTCCATAACTATGAAATCGGTTGGGATAAAGAATTGTCCTACACGTACGGGCACATTTTCTAAAATACCTAGAGGGTATTTGACGGAACGGTCAGCAAATTGTACGGACATTTTTGTTGGTCTTAATTCTCCCATTTTCAGTTTTTCACATAAGGCTACGGGCATTAAACTGATACTGGCTCCTAGATCACATAGGGCTCTATCTATTACGTACTTTCCAATGACACAGGGTATGGAGAAACTTCCTGGGTCTTTTAACTTAGGGGGCATTTCGTTTTGTAATATGGCGCTACACTCGGCAGTGAGCATAACAGTCTCATCATCCTCGATCTTTCTCTTGTTAGTCAAGATGTCTTTAAGGAATTTAGCATATGAGGGCATTTGTGTGATAGCTTCCGTAAAAGGAATTGTAATGTTTAGTTTTTGTAGAAGTTCTACAAATTTCTTAAATTGCCCTACATTTTTGGATTGTACCAATCTTTGAGGATATGGGATGGGTGGTTTATATGGTGGTGGAGGAACGTAAGGTTTCTCCTTCTCTTTGGTTTCCTCTCTACTATCCTCTTTTTCTTTTGGTTCACTCTCCTCGGTTGGTGTATTAGATCCTTGTTGCATGGTTGGGTCATCAGGTTTTGAATTTGTTGGTTCATCTAGTTGTTTTCCACTTCTTAGTATAACAGCATTGGCTTGTCCTCTCGGATTTTGTTGTGGTTGACCAGGAAATGTTCCCGCAGGAGCAGAGGTAGATGCTTGTTGTTGTGCCACTTGTGCTATTTGTGTCTCTAACATTTTATTGTGAGTGGTCAAGGCATCCAGCTTGCTTGTTATTTGCTTAATTTGTTCACTAGTTTGAAGGTTGGTTTGAGCTTGGGTAGTTATGAAGTTTTCCATTAATAGTTCAAGGTTAGACTTCCTAGGAACATTTTGAGCAGGTTTTTGGAATCCTGGTGGTGAAGGAGTAGGTGCTTGGCCAGGTGCATATAGAGCGTTGTTACTTTTGTACGAAAGGTATGGATGATTCCTCGGACCATGGTTGTATGGATTTCCTTGAGTATAGTTCACTTGGTCTGGGGAGACTTCCGTTAGAAGTTGACATTCAGCGATAGCATGACCTTGAACTCCGCACAACTCACAATTTTGTGTTGTTGCTGCCACGGTGGCTTTGGGTGCGGTGGTTAGAGTTTCTATCTTTTGAGTCAAGGCATCCAGCTTGGCGTTGATGTGGTCCATGTTGCTGATTTCGTACATTCCACCTTTCGTTTGAGTTTTCTCTACTGGTGCTCTCTCGCTTCCCCATTGATAGTGATTTTGAGCCATGCTCTCGATAAGCCGATAGGCTTCATTGTAGGCCTTATCCATTAGTGCGCCACCAGCTGCGGCGTCTATGGTTAATCTTGTGTTGTACAAGAGACCATTGTAAAAGGTATGGATGATTAACCATTCTTCGAGCCCATGATGAGGACATATCCTAATCATTTCTTTGTATCTTTCCCATGCTTCGAAAAGAGATTCGCTGTCTCTTTGTCTAAATCCATTGATTTGGGCTCTTAGCATAACAGTTTTGCTAGGCGGGAAATATCTTGCTAAAAAGACTTTCTTCAACTCATCCCATGTTGCGACGGAGTTGGATGGTAGGGACTGGAGCCAGGCTCTAGCTTTATCTCTTAATGAGAATGGGAATAAGCGAAGTCTTATAGCTTCGGGACTGACACCATTTGCCTTCACGGTATCCGCGTATTGCAAGAATATGGACAAATGTAAATTGGGGTCATCCGTGGGGTTTCCGGAGAATTGGTTTTGTTGTACGGCCGACAACAATGAAGGTTTAAGCTCAAAGTTATTTGCTTCAATAGCGGGGGCAGCGATGCTATTGTGCGGTTCTTCTTGTGAAGGAATAGCGTATGACTTAAGTGGACGGTTTTGCGGTTCTTCAGCCATATCTGGTTCGTTAATAATTTCGGGAAGAGGAATCTCTAATTGATTTTCTAAATTTCTACGTCTTAAAAGACGTTCGGGTTCGCTAACTAGTTGCACCAATCTTTCGCCTCTAGAGCGAGTGCTTGGCATGCAACAAACGAACTAATCGGGGTAAAATAAAAATAAAATTTTGCCTTAGTCTCTACGGTGTAACACCGGAGTTACGATATCGACTAAATTGGTCCCCGGCAACGGCGCCAAAAACTTGATCGTGTGACGCGACAATGACCGCAAGTATACAGTCGTGTCGTGTAGTTTTAAAAGATATCGAACCCAAAGGACCAATAATCGACCTACCGTATTCTAGTGTTGCTTTGTAAATCTAAGGCTAATGATTTAAAGGGTTATGATTAATTGAATAACTAAAATAAGAGAGATAAATATTTTTTAGATTTTTAATATGTAAATAAAATATTGCTAGGACGTGCTATTAGTTGCTTCAGAGGGTTCAATACTTAGTTCGCGCTAGACAAAATTACTACCACATCTAATTGTCGTATTTTAATAAAATCGATGCTCCAGGCGAAAGCCGTTCTCACTTCCAGCTCTCACAACTCTCATCATGAAATTAATAAAATACTTTACAAAGTAGTTGCATTACTTCTAGATTTTAGTGGTGTAAACAATTAAATTTTCGAAACTATATTGTTTTAAAAATACAATTCAGATAGTATTATAAATTATAAAGGTGGTGCTTAACTCTCGTCCTCACACCCGCTAATAAAATACTCTTTGAAAAACAATATAATTTAATTAACTCTAATCCCAACTCTCGTTGCGAATTAGATTTAATGTTCAGTTTTTACTATCTAGTAGAAATCTCACGCTCTCGCTCTATTGATTTTTACTTTAATTAATTCTCACTCTCGTGACGAATTATAATCAACGCTTAATTAAAAACTGCTTAAGAAAATAAAACCGTTGTCAGTTTTCAAGAATTATATTTAATTTAAAAACACTAATCTCAGCTCTCGCAAATCTTGACTAGCGTTATACTTAGATAAAATAAATGCTCAGCTCTCACGCGCTCACTTACCTATATAAGTACCTTTGAAAATCAATATAAAACTCATTAATCCTAAATAGCTCTCGCGGACTTTAGAACTAACGGTCAGTTTTAACTATCCGACCCTAAACCTCAACTCTCGTCAATGTTGGTTTATTGCCTTTAAAACAATCCTCACTCTCGTGACGAATTATTTGAAAACGTATTTATTTAAAACTGGTGGTTGAAAACTATTAGGCGCGAATTAACTACCGAACCCCTATTAGCTACTAACTACACATCCTAGCAACGCTAAACTTAGCTAGACATAACTAAAAATAAAGACATAAAAATAAAATAAGCAAATAAATAAATAGACATAAAAATAAAAGCAGAAATTAAAAGCATAAAATAAAAGCAATAAAATAAAGACAAGAAATAAATAAGACCATAAAATAAAATAAGAACCTGAATTAAAAAGAAATCTCGAGTACGGATTCCGACAGCGTAACGGTAGGAAAATAAAAAAAACTTATTTTATTCTCAACGGAGAATAAAATAATACTAAACTCTCAACTTTAGAGAAGAAAACCTTGTGGTACTAAGCCTAGTTCTCAATTCTCCAAGTCAAGTGTTATGTTTTTGAGTGAAGAGAACTAGCCTATTTATACTAAAATACAAGGAGGAAAAGACAGAATTTGGCCGATGTGGGACTTGTAGAAATTCTTCGCGTTGCCGTTGGATCACATGGATGGCTGTGATTTGGAAAGGAAGTGGCGAGGGCCACTTGGATGCAGCTGGCGGGCGCCATTAGGGCCTTGTTGGCGGTCGCCACTTGGTTGTGGCTGGCGAGCATTTGTGGGCTGCACATGTGTGGCCCAATTGGCTGCACATGTGTGGCCTTTTTGTCCATTTTTGCTCCTTTTCGGTCCGTTTTCGCTCTTTTCTTCAACTCGTACACTTTTTATCTGTTTATTTAAAATACGAGAAATAAGTAACTAATTATATAATAAAACTTCGAAATCGAAATAAAAACATATAAAATATAATAGTAAATTAACTAAATAAATAGCATATTTTTAGGTGTATCAATTGGTAGTGTTATCTCTGAGACTCAGACTGCGTTTGTTAATGATAGGCAAATTCTGGATGGAATCCTCATTGTGAATGAGGTGGTTGATGAGGCGCGTAGGTACAACAAGGAGTTGATGTTATTCAAGGTGGATTTCGAGAAAGCTTATGATTCAGTGAATTGGGGCTACCTGGATGATGTTATGGGGCTTATGTCTTTCCCGACGTTGTGGCGAAAATGGATTAGAGAATGCGTTAGTACGGCGACGATGTCTGTCTTGGTTAACGGTAGTCCTACTAATGAGTTTCCTCTTGAGAGGGGTTTAAGACAAGGGGATCCACTCTCTCCTTTTCTTTTTCTTCTAGCTGCCGAAGGTTTGAATGTGATGATGCAAACTATGGTTGAGAGTAATTTGTTTACAGGGTATAGTGTTGGAGAACAAAATCCTGTCTCGGTCTCTCACCTTCAGTTTGCCGATGATACGTTGCTGATTGGGTCTAAAACCTGGGCGAATGTTCGTGCACTTCGGGCCGTCTTGGTGCTGTTTGAGTCTATCTCGGGTTTGAAAGTTAATTTCAACAAGAGTTTGCTTGTAGGGGTTAATATCCCTGATTCTTGGTTATATGAGGCTGTGTCGGCTCTATGCTGTAAAGTGGGAAAGGTGCCTTTCCTTTATCTTGGTCTTCCTATTGGTGGTGATCCGCGTCGGCTGACTTTCTGGGAACCGGTGATAGCTCGTATAAAGAACAGGTTGTGTGGATGGAAGAGTCGCTTCCTTTCTTTTGGCGGTCGTCTAATCTTACTTAAGTCTGTCTTAACCTCTCTGTCTGTCTATGCTCTTTCTTTCTTCAAGGCTCCCTCAGGTATTATCTCTTCTATTGAATCTCTTTTGATTAATTTTTTCTGGGGGGGGGGGGGAGTGAGGATCATAGGAAAATCTCTTGGATCAGTTGGAATAATATTTGTTTACGTAAGGAGTATGGAGGGTTAGGGGTTAGACAGTTGAGGGAGTTTAACTTAGCTCTTTTGGGAAAATGGTGTTGGCGGTTGTTGATGGATAGAGAGGGGCTATGATTCCGAGTGCTGGTAGCTAGGTATGGGTTGGAGGGAGATAGGGTGAAGGAGGGAGGGAGGAGAGGGTCTGCATGGTGGAGGGAGATTGTGAGAATTCGGGAGGGCGCTGATGGTGTAGGGTGGTTTCGAGAGAGTGTTTCGAAGAAGGTGGGGGACGAGTCTGATACATTGTTTTGGACTGATCCTTGGCTAGGGGATAGTCCTTTGTGTGAGAGGTTTAGGCGTTTGTTTGACTTAGCGGAGAATAAATCAGCTTCGGTAGCGGAGATGTCTTTGTTAGGGTGGGGGGCTGATGGTCAGGCGTGGGCTTGGAGGAGGCAGTTGTGGGCGTGGGAGGAGGAGAAACTAGGGGAGTGTCAGGCATTACTTCTTACTACTTCTTTGCAGGCACATATTTCAGATAGGTGGCAGTGGTTGCCAGATCTTGATCATGGTTATTCTGTTCGTGGCGCGTATCAGTTGTTGACATCTCAGGATATGGTCACTTTGGATGATGGTCATCGTCTTATATGGCATCGACAGGTTCCTTTGAAGGTTTCGATTCATGCATGGAGACTGTTGAGGGATAGGTTGCCAACGAAGACAAATTTGGTTACTCGAGGTATCATTCCAGCGGACGCGTGTTATTGCGTATCTGGATGCGGCGAGGTTGAATCGATACATCATTTATATCTCTCTTGCAGTTTTTTTGGTTCTCTCTGGTCGATGGTTCGGGTTTGGATTGGTTCTATGGCGGTAGACGCTAACAGCTTATCTGATCACTTTGTTCAGTTCACTCAGTCAGTAGGTAGTCAGCGAGCACGGCGATCCTTTATGCAGCTCATTTGGCTCGCTTGTGTCTGGATTATGTGGCACGAGCGCAATCACAGGTTGTTCAGGAATACGGCTTCTTCTTTGCACCAAATGCTAGATAAGGTCAAATTATTTTCTTATTGGTGGTTGAAGTCGACGAATGTAACTTTAGTATTAAATTTTCATTGTTGGTGGTCGACTCCATTACTTTGTATGGGTTTCCATTGATTGTATTTCTTTAATACTCTTGTAAACTATTGTGGTCTCTATTGGCACACCTTGTGCTAAGGATATCACTGGCTTGTTTCTCTTTTCATTTATATATATATATATATATATATATATATATATATATATATATATATATATATAGAGGATGTATATTATGAGAATGGTAAAAATATATGAGAATATGAGAATGAATATCAGCCATTAGATTAAAAATAAATGGTTGAGATTAAAACATTACTATATACCTTTGTGATATGTGATTCTCATCCCCATTCTCTCTCTCTCTCCAACCTGACACATACGCATCTCCCTTCTTCCTCCTCAACATCTCACACAAACATCTCCCTCCGTCCCGGTGAACATCATTCCCGACGAACATCTCTCCTCCGGCGACCATATGTCTCCCGGCCGCTCCATCTGTTCTTATTGTCTTTTCTTTTTGATTTTTTTTTCATCTCTCTCTCGGCCGCTCCATCTGTTCTTATTTCTTTTTGATTTTTTTTTTTGTTCCAATTGAAACATGGTGAATTGGTGATGTATTAATTTCAATGTTATATTTGGTTCTCTGAATTGTTTTAGTAACAAATTGACATTGGGTAAACTTGGTATTAAAATCAAACCAATCTTGTTCCAAAAATCAAACCAATCTTAAATGAAAAAAAATTATGAAACGACGAAGTATAAACAGTAAAGTAGAGGATGAACGACGACAATAATTGAGTTGCGACGTCAACGGTGAAGCAGCGGTTGAGACTCCCCTAGCCGGTTGCCATTTTATCACTGTCGTTGTCACTTATTCTTAATTTATAGAAATCAAATCATCACATGATAAAAGGGATAAGAAATCAAAATCAATTTGAGATGGGATTAAGAAAAGGAAAATCGAAATAATGAAGAAAAAGCCACTCTGCCACTATACTGTTGGCCATGGTAGCCGCTGCAGAATGAGATTGATGTGTTGAGAAAGAGAGAGATGGAAAAAAAATTGATGAAGGAAGAGAGAGAGTCAGAGAAGGTGAGTGGTGACTGAAGAGAGATAGTCAGAGAAGGGGAGAAGAAAGAGAGTGTCACGTGACACACTTAGAGGACTGTTTTAATCCTAGTCTTCCTTTTTAATCTAATGGCTGATATTCATTCTCATGTTCTCATATATCTTTACCATTCTCATAATATACATCCTCTATATATATATATATATATATATATATATATATATATATATATATATATTCCATTTTGGCCTCTTCAAAAAAAAAACGTAAAAAAGGAACCTCCTAATCTAAGGTTAAATTTTATGCAAAGATTAAAATAGACTAGAACTATATTTACGAGTATAGATAATTAATCTATTGATACTCATATGATATTTTATGACTATTATTTCAGGACCTAAAAATTAATCTATTAATATACATCTGATATTTTATAGGTATAAATAATATATAAGTAATATTATAGGACCTCAAAATTTTGAGTTGAGGCCCTCAAAATTTTGAGGCCCGATGCGGTCGGACATCTTGCACATGTGTGCAAGCCTCCACTAGCTATGAAGCACGGACTCCGACATGTATACCGCGACACGACACGGACACCACGACATCGCTAATGTAAAAAATATAGAACACCGACACAGCTACATATTTATAAAACATATAAATTGAGAATTAAAATTGAATTTTTTTCGAAATCGATATGAGTTATCCGACATGTGTCGGACGAGTGTCGGATACCGACACGTATCAGATACCGCGACGCGCCTAATCATAGAGATCTGAGAGCTTCATAGTTCTCTTGTTCTATCTAGACACTATTTAAAATCATTTTATTCCATCTATACTCCCTCCGGTCCTTATTATAAGGAACACTTTGGAAAAAACACACATACCAAGAAACCTTATCTTTCTTAATAAAAATTCTAAAATTTTACAATTTATTCCAAAACTAACCTTGGTGTATTAATTTATCCTTAGGGAATATATCACTCTAATTAATGCATAACTTTGGAATGAATACAATTTAATAAGGGTAAAAATGGAATTGTAAGAATAAATTTAATGATTGTTTTTTATAAAAAGGACCAAATTTTTTTTCCAAATTGTTCCTTATAAAAAGGACCGGAGGGAGTATTATATACCTGTTTCCACCACCACTTTGTATTGTATACTCTCCAGTTTCCAACAAAACTCAAAATTCGTAACAACAATAAAAAAACTAACCGGCACCTCCCTATGCTATAAATTAGTAATTACCCAACCTTCTTCCACCCACACCCATCTCAAATTCAACAACCTACCTAACAAATTCCAATATCCTACTATCACATTCTCAACTTATTCATTTTTCTGTAGCTTTTTCTTGCATCCTATTACTACTTCTCTCAAATTCGTTCATCCTTTGCCTGCTAACATGACTATTACGGTCGTGCCTACGCTCAAGGACGACTGCCTTATGATCAGAGGCAACGTGATTCTTACACGTGTCCCCGAAAACATCGTCGTTTCTCCTATTTCAACGGCCTCCGCTTTTTTAAGTGCAAGTGCAACTTCTCCTATTTCAAGTTCCCGTCACGTTTTCACTCTCGGCACTCTCCGGTGAGTCTCTTTTCTTCCATTTTTCGAGTTTCAACCAGAAGAAAAATAAGAATTGCTAGACACGAACACCAAACACAACACAACACTTACATTGACAGCTACCTGAAAGGCTATAATAATTTGAGCAAATGAAAGTGGTTAAATATAACCACATCTGCGTCCCTTCGGGGACATCCGATAAAAAAAATTAATATAACCACATGTGCGGGTGTGGATTGTGGAATGAGTGTTTATGTTGGACAATGGAAAACACTTTTAATTTGAAGTGCCGGTGCTAGGAATTGTTTATTAGAAATTTTTTTTTTTTTTTTTTTTGTGTATTTAAAAAAAATGCAGGGGATATAGATTGTTATGTTTATTTAGAGTGAAAATATGGTGGATGATACCACGTGTTGGGACATCTGCAAGTGATGTTCCAATGGAAACTCAATTGCTGCTACTGGAAGCAAGAGAAGAGTCTGCTCTCAAGGAAGATTTTTCTTCTGATACTGAAGAGACAGAAGAAGTGAACACTTCCTACATTCTCTTCTTGCCTGTATTAGATGGAGCATTTCGCTCAACTTTGCAAGGAACTGCATTAAACGAGCTCCAATTATGCGTTGAAAGTGGTTCGTCAGTTCGTTTTTCTTTTGCTTATATGGTTTGTTTCATGTGTAAAAAAAAGAAATACAGAAAGATTTTTTGTTATTAATTTATAATTCTCAGCTTATGAATATGAATTTTGAATGCTTCAGGAGATGCCTACGTTCAAACTTCTCAATCACTCGAGGCAGTATTTGTAAATTCCGGGGACAATCCATTTGACCTAATAAGGGATTCTATCAAGTATGTATGTTTATTTCTTGTCCTAGAATGTCCTTATTCTTTACAATATTAATTAGAATTGAAGAGATATTACGTATTGACTTTTATTTCTAATGACATAGGATATTGGAGAAACATAGCGGAACGTTCTGTCATCTTGAAAACAAGGAGATTCCTGTACATCTTGATTGGTTTGGATGGTGTACTTGGGATGCCTTTTACACTCAAGTAAATCCAAAAGGAATTAAAGAGGGAATTCAAAGGTACCTACTACTACTAGTACTATGTGCATTTTCAAGTAACTTTACCTATGCATAAGCCTGGAAATTTTGAATATTGATGATGATTTTTGTTTTCTATTAAATAGTCTCTCCAGTGGAGGTTTTACACCAAAGTTTATCATAATTGATGATGGATGGCAAGAGACTCTCAATGAGTTTCACAAAGAAGGTGAATCAATAATCGAAGGAACCCAGTAAGTCTCTCGTTTCAATTGAGATTACATTTTTCTTCCATTTCTTAGTCCTCATACTCACATCTTTTATTATATATATTAGGTTTGCTACAAGACTGATAGACATCAACGAAAATGTTAAGTTCAGAAGTGCAGGCTCCAACAATTCTTGCATCAATCTCCACGATTTCGTTCACTCTATCAAACAGAATTTGAGTGTGAAGTAAGCTATCTGAATTCAATAAGCCTATAAGACTTCCATGCCACAATTCACAATAAATTAAGAACTGTCAATGAATATGATTTTGAATTCTGCAGATACGTTTACATGTGGCATGCTTTAGCTGGTTATTGGGGAGGAGTACTTGCATCTTCTGATGCGATGAAGAAATATAATCCAAAGCTTGTATATCCAATTCAGTCACCTAGTATCACAGGGAACCTTAGAGATATAGCCATGGATAGCTTGGAAAAATATGGAGTTGGAATCATAGACCCATCAAAGTTATATGACTTTTACAATGACTATCACAGTTATCTTGCTAGCTGCGGCGTCGATGGAGTCAAAGTAGATGTCCAAAATTTGATAGAAACTTTGGGTTCTGGGTACGGTGGACGTGTTTCATTGACCAAACGGTATCAAGAAGCATTAGAGACATCAGTAGCTAGGAACTTCAAGGATAATAACCTCATTTGCTGCATGGCTCATAACTCTGATTCAATTTACAGGTTTGCATTCTTACTAGTGTGAAGTTAATAGAATCTTAAGTTTTCTCCGGGATTCCGTTTTCTGATGAATTTTCCCATTTTTTTATCATCTCAACTGTCAGTTCAAAGAAGAGTGCAGTAGCAAGAGCATCTGAGGATTTCATGCCAAGGGAACCAACATTTCAAACCTTGCACATTGCGTCGGTATCTTTTAACAGTCTTCTTCTAGGAGAGATATTTGTGACAGACTGGGACATGTTCCAAGTAATATTCTTGTCTCGTTACTTTTCTAAATCTTTCATGTCTGAAAATGTTAATGAGTTGAGTAGCTTCATATTGATTCTGAATTGTTTACATTTCAGAGCAAGCACGAGACAGCTGAGTTCCATGCTGCAGCAAGAGCAATCGGTGGTTGTGCAGTATATGTCAGGTAATGCACCACATCTGATAGAATTCTTGATCTCACTCGTTTCCCTGCAAAAATTGCTATATAGATTGAAGAAAATAATATATAATTTTCAAATTTGATGCATTACAGTGATAAGCCTAGGAGTCATGATTTTAAAATCCTAAGGAAGCTAGTACTACCTAATGGATCAGTCTTGCGGGCAAGATATGCTGGCCGTCCTACTCGAGATTGTTTATTTCAAGATCCTGTAATGGATGGTAAAAGGTAAGTTAAATTGTTACCATTTGCCTCTAAATGGCTAGAATTTTTTGACCAGCTTTCATTCTTACCGAACAACCATGTTATTTTTTATCTTTTACAGTCTGCTGAAAATTTGGAACTTGAATAAGCTTGCCGGGGTGATAGGTGTCTTTAATTGCCAAGGATCAGGAAGCTGGCCAATGAAACCATTGGAAGCCACACCGACACACTTAACCATTTCTGGAAAAATTAGACCAATTGATGTTGAATTTCTTGAAGAGGTTGCAGGTGAAAATTGGAATGGAGACTGCATATTATATGCCTTCAATGCAGGTCCAAATTTAAACTTTACTAAAATTATTCTGTGCAAGTTTTTTAGAAATTAGGATCATAACATGTCCCTTTATAATAGGATAAAAAATATACTTACAAATTATACAATTATATTGCAGGCTTGCTTTCCAAGCTACCAAGTAGAGGAAAACTAGAAGTGTCCTTGGAGACTCTTCAATGTGAAGTATATACAGTATCTCCAATTAGGGTCAGTGTCCTGAAATTGCAATACATATTACTCTGGACTATATTTAAGTCTAGAAATACATTTTATGAAAAATCATCTTTGATTCTTTACCGAGTCTAATGTGCAAGAATGATAAATATGTAAAAACAGGTATTTGGTCATGATGTGCAATTTGCACCAATTGGATTGCTTGATATGTACAATTCAGGAGGAGCTGTAGAAGAACTGTCCTGCACAATGAATGTTGCAAATTGCATAATAAAAATCAGAGGCAGAGGATATGGCTGTTTTGGAGCCTACTCCAATGTTAGACCGCAGTGTTGCTTGGTGGACAAGAAGGAGGAGGAGTTTTCCTACAACTCTGAAGATGGATTATTGACAATTAAACTTGATGGTGACGGAAATTTGAGGGACATAGAATTTGTATTTTGAAGTAGCTGTGTTAACGCTAAAGTGAAAGTCTATTCTTGCTCAGTGTTCTTTTTAGATTACCTAACTCATATAGTAAGCATATAAAGGAAAAGAATTTGCAACATTCTTTGTACCAAAAATAATTTGTTAAGTTTTGATGTACATAACTACTCTACACTTAGAATCTAAGATATATCAATGTCTTCTTGAAATACAAAAGGAAAATGCTTGTGATTTCGAACAAGTACTATACTAAGTCTTGTAACAAATAGCTGTCACAAAAAAGAGGCACTAACAACTACAGACATTTTATATTGGCAGTTGATCTCATATTTTTCTTTAAAAATAAACACTGAACACGTGAGAATCTATACCTTGTTGTTGGGTATTGGCAGTGCCGGTTATTTGCAAGGTGAGCCACCGCGCATGGCCTCAAATATTTAGGGGCCTTTAATTGTTTATATCGGTTTATTAAAAAATGTATATATATATATATATATATATATATATATATATATATATATATATATAAATTAATGACTTGGATACTATTAAAAATATTTTATTACTCAAAAAAATAAAAAATAATAGACACACTATTCATTTTATAAGTAACTTGCAGTTGATTGTAAAAAAAAAACAACATTACAAGAATTTTTTTTAAATAGGAAATGAATTTTTTTAAAAAAATTATATTTTTATTAAAGATACATTTTAAATTTTCAAACAGGGCCTTCAAATACTCGGGACCGGCCCTGAGTATTGGGCTCCTTCTTTTGTGGAGAGTGGTCATATATAATAGTTATTATGGGAGTGAATTTTGGTGTCAAGAGAGAAGAGAAAAGTGAAACTCAATCCTGTTTTTGTCCAATCAGTTCAAGAAAAATAATGATCGCAGATTCGTTAACAGTTGGATTTGGATGAATTTTGGACACAAAGTTTGTGAGACATAGTGCTTCACTTTCACTATTCGGATAGTGAAAACAAGGTCTAAGCAAGGAGAAAATGCATTCGCACTATACCAGGTTTTTTTTGGGAGTTTTTCATTTTTATTCTCAGGATTGTAAATTTAATTGTATTGTCCATTAAGATTATTTTTTATTGGGATTGTTTTAAGTATCATCCTAACATATTATATTTAATAATACAAAAAAAATAAATAAATTAAATACACAAATTTCAAAAAACAAAATTATTATTTTTTTTATTTACAATAGAGATGATGATCGAACACATGATCTCAAACATACTATCCAAATCTCTCATCATTAGACCAAACCTAGTGACTTAGAAGAATAATTTATATTTACTTCATTAACATTTTCTTTGTTTGATTGAGATATTTTTGGATTTGGATCTCTCAAGTCCACTCTCTCCTATTGCCACCGATCATTTTTAGCGGTGGATCTTTATTTCTTTTTTCATCTCCTTTTAGTTAATTTATTTTCACGCATTTTGAACCATTAAATAAAAAACATCATTTTAGTCGTGGATCTTTGTTTCCTTTTTTTCCTCTCCTTTTAGTTAATTTATTTTCACGCATTTTCAACTGTGGAATAAAAAACAAAAAATATAGTTAAATAGAGTACATTGTAGAAGAGAATTCAATTCCTGTTATAAACTAATTTAAATAGGAGCAATAGTATAGATGGAGAAGAGAGAAAAGGGAGAAAAAATAGTGTATGTTATTCACCACTAGGATTAGGGTTACAATATAGTGATACATAGTATCTATATATAGATAAACATAATGGGCCAATTACATGGGCCAAGACATCCACTAATAATATTCATAACACTCCCCCTTGGATGTCCATCGAGGATATGCCTCATTAAAACCTTTACTAGAAAAAACCCGGCGGGAAAAAAATTCTAGTGAAGGAAAAAGAGTACAACATCCTTTGTGTTTGAACTGCCTCATTAAAAACCTTACCAGGAAAACCCAATGGGACAAAACCATGGTTAAGGGAAAAAGACTGCATAACACAATTATATCTCCCCCTCGTGAAGACAATTATATCTGAGACGAATAAGAGCAATTAATCTTCAATATAGTTGATCAGAAGCTTTACTTGATGATGACTTTGTAGAAAGATTTGATTCTTCGTCTTTAATATAATCTTCTCTGAATTAGCTGTTGATGCAGTATTATCTTCTTCAAATTTCTTGTATGTGTAGAATCACAAATTTCAACAAAACCACACTCTGAACTTTCTGAATGTAGTGTTAAAACTTCCACATAATCGGATGATATTGTTGTATCTCTAAGATACAAATTATATACTTGACTTTGTTCAAATATCTTTGAGTTTATTGATACCATCACATACATAATTAGCAAAATGCAATAGTGTTCTCAATTGAACTAAAATATGGTCCTTCAAGACCAATTCAAATAAGTGATCATTTTCTTGAGACATGAAATAATATTTGTTCACTTCAAGTGACAATAAATTATATTTGTTAATATCAAATATATTTCATTTCAAACTTTTCTTTAATCAATAGATTTCAAGAACTCTTCAGGAGTTTATGTCATCATATAACAAATTCATTTCCAAAGTGACTTATTCATTTCATTAAGTCATCTCTTCGATAGTTTAAAATGTATGTCTCGTGGAAATTAAATTCTTCATGGAGTTTTATATAATTCACACTAACAAGTGATCCATACAAATATATCGTGACACATTTTTCAAATAAATTGAATTTTTCATGTGTTAATAAACTTAATCAAGTAAGACTTAATCAAGTAAGAGAAGGATTTTGATTTCACTTCAGGTGAATATTTCTCTTCACACTCAATGGCAAACTTTTACCAATATGCTTGAATAAAAAAATCAAGCTTTTAATGTTTGTATGTCAACATTTTTTATTCACACGAAAATTAATTCGTATCTCATCATGTTTTACATCTTCAGGTGTATGGACTGCTGGTCCAAAAATCTTCACTTTGCAAAGTGACTTTAATTACGTAGCAATTGCGTTTTCATTTAGACAATCATTGTCTATAATTCTCAATAAAATTTAGTTCATGATCCTCATTAACTCTTTTCACATATAGCGCTATATTATATATAAAAATATCATCAACGTTGACTTCCTTTCGGTTCCATGATATTCCATTCATGACATAATTTTCATTCATGGCATAATTCGTCAAGATCTCTTTATTATCATAAATTTCAGGTACCTGAGAAGTTCTTCTGGAACTTAAAACTCAATTATGTCAAATACTCTTTTGAAGTTTTCATTTCCTCACTTGGGTCATCTTTCTTTTTAGCTCCTTTTCTTATTTGATGATTTTTATCGTTGGAACCGACTGATCTACCACACTTCAGGGTGGTTAATACTGATTTGCAATATAAGATTGTCCAACGGGGACATCCATTTTGTTTGGAGCATTAGCAGCTAATAGTTGATTTCATAAATTTTGCAAATGATTTATATTTTGAACATTTGATTCAAACTATGAGGATCAATGTGAGATAATAACATTAATTTATTTCAAGTGATTCATTTGAACTTCAGGTTCATATTTTTCAGCTGCTTATTCTCCCCCCTAATATTGGGAAAATTAATTAATCACTTGAAAATCAGCCTACAGGGCTGTAAATAATTCTCCAATTTTTGGCTCAAAATGATTTATAATAGATGGAGATTCATATCAAATACATTTTCCCAATATTCTTTAAGAACCGTTTAAATGCATTCTATTGGAGCAATTGCACATACACAACACATCCAAAAATGCTTATATGGGAATCATGTTTATAAACAAAGTTCAAATTGTAAATTAGGGGAGAACTTTATAATAACTAGTTGGCTTGATGCGAATTAGTATCTCAATATACATGTTTGAATGTTCCCAAAATATAAATTAGAAGTTATGATCTCATAAGTATCAGTCATGTAATTAACTTTAGACGTCTAAAGAATGGATCTTAAGTCCATTTTTTTGTATGAACATACTACCGGATGTTTCATATAGTAATTTCAATTGACATACGATACTTATCACATATTTTCTAAGAATTTAGAAAATGAGATCTTAGCAAAACTATTTGAGAAAATAATCTCACAAACTTCTGGTTGTGAGTAAATATGCATGTGACCAATTTAGTTGATGCATCAATTCAAGTCACAAAATGTCTAAATGGTCCAGATTCTCAAATTATCAATTTCTTTTGGGAACTAGTAACACATAAAAAATTATTAGAATGAAGGAACTTCAGGCCCTTCAATACATATCTATATTTTTTTTCGCATCATAAAAATCCAGGATGATCCAACCGGTCTTACCAAAGATAAATTTAATATGACTTGTAAACTTCTGGTTTACCATAATTTGTGCTTCAATTGCACTAATAAATTAAATTTTAAAGTTCTTCAAGAACTTTATGATGTACAAATAATTATTTGTGCAATCCTTCAGGGATGTGTAGACTATTGAATTTTTTTTGGAATTAATAGAGAATAAAAAAACAAAAGCTTATCATCAACCATTGAGTTCTTCAAGAACTAGATAATAAATCATTATGTAGGAATATTGAATTCATTTGGAATTCATTGAAGAGAAAAATAATTTATTTTATTAGTTCTTCAGGAACTATATAACACATAAAAGTATTTTGATGTGCAATCCATTAGGGATGCATGGTGATAAATGATGATATTTCATAAGTTCTTCAGGAACAAAATTAATTATTTTTTTTTTTTAAGTTCTTCGGGAACTAAGATTATGAATTCTTCGGAAATTCATGTATTAAATGTCTAAGTTCTTCAGGAACTAATTAAGAATAGGTTCTTTAGGAACCAAGATTATGAATTCTTCGGGAATTCATGTATTAACTTTCAGGGTTCTTCAGAAACCAAGATTATGAATTCTTAAACATGTTTATGTTCTTTTGGATGATCAAAGTGTCGATGTTTCACCATACAGGTATCGGTCACGAAGCATAATGATGCTTCACCAAACTATTGTCGGTCACGAAACTCAAACAATATCAAACATCCAAAATACATATTATAAATAAATAAATAATTGATCAACATTTTATGTAATATTAATGATCAAAGTGTTATGCTTCACCATACAAATGTCGGATATCACGAAGCGTAAACAACATTGAATCAATTAAATACATAAAGAAATGATGGAATTACTATAACAGTATAGCCTATAATCATCGATACAAAAATTAAAAATTGATTAAGAAGGATTACATATCTTAGTTGGTGAGACCATTCGTGCTGATAACGTGTTATAAACTAATGTAAATAGAAGCAATAGTATAGATGGAGAAGAGAGAAAAGGGAGAAAGAATAGTGTATGTTATTCACCATTAGGATTAGGGTTACAATATAGTGATACATAGTATCTATATATAGGTAAACATAATGGGCCAATTACATGGGCCAAGACATCCACTAATAATATTCATAACAATTCCAATATTTTTATATTTTGGCTTTCACCGCTGGTTTAATCTGGTTTGAGAATCAGTTATGTCATCAATTGATTTCGGTCCCTCTTTTCAAATTTAGCGTTAATCACCACTAAAACAACTAACAATAATTCCGATTCCAATATTTTTGTTACCAAAACCCTTGGTCCGGGAATAGATTCTCTCTCTTAATCAATGATAATAAACCACATTTTATTCTCTCAAGTATAAATTACATGACGACTTTGTAGCTCACTTCAAATGAAGAAGTAGTACTAGTAATTGTATGTTTGGTTTAGCGGTGGCCAGAATTGATTTTGATTGAATTGATTTTTGTATAATTGATTTTGAGTAAAAGTGAGTTTAATGTAAAGTGGTTTATGTTTGCATACCTTCCCAAGAGAAGTGATTTTGTATAAAGATGTGTTTGGATATTTTGTGTCAAAATTGCTTTTGAATATGTAAATGACCAAAATGAGTATTAACATATGTGTGGATAGATCAATTTTTTTATTCAATTTTAAATAATTTTTTAAAATTTAACATAAAATAATTATTTAAATTTATGCTGTATAATTTTTTAAATAATATTTATGTAATTTTTCAAATTAATAAACGGAAATATTAGTCAAAAAAATATATAATATTTTATAAGGGGGTAAAAGATTGTATCAATTTTTAAAATATTGTATAGAAATATGTTATTATTCTATATATAAAATAGTGGAAAATTCAAAATTTCTAAATGTTTTTTAAAATATTGTATCAAT
This sequence comes from Trifolium pratense, assembly GCF_020283565.1. Classification (NCBI taxonomy): domain Eukaryota; kingdom Viridiplantae; phylum Streptophyta; class Magnoliopsida; order Fabales; family Fabaceae; genus Trifolium; species Trifolium pratense. Next base: position 28,384,526 of record NC_060065.1, read on the forward strand.
TGGTAACTAGTTAAAAGAACAATTGGTAACTAGTAAAAACTTTATTTAATATTGTATCAATTGCTAAAAAAAATTAAAATATTGTATCAATTGTAGGACAAGCTTTGTAAATGGGCCCAGAAAACAAAAAGCACCGTTTCTTCTAAAAAAAAAGAAAAAAGTGTCATCTTCAAGTTTCAAGTTGTTCTCAACACACCCAAAATATCTTCACAACAAAACAAAAACGACGCAGATAACAATAAATAGTGATCAGAATAAATGGAGCAATGGAGTTCTCAAAGAAGTTGCTCAGGTAAGTGAAAGAAATTGTCAAAAATAAAAAGGTATGTTAAAAGAAGTGATTAGAATTGTTGATGCAGTTCAATCCAAAGAGGGTAAAAGGGACAAATCATGTTATGCATTTCTGCGGCAGGGAGACTCGATTTTTAGAAGCTAGAAAAAGCAGCTTCACTCAAAATCGATTCTGAACATAAAACGTACGACCGCGGCAGCGTGTGGATGGAGAACCAAACACGTCAAAATCACGTTTTAAAGAGGTAGAAGCGCGTTGGACTGTTCTAACCGCGTAACCAAACATAGAATAAGTAGTATTTAAACCCCTTATCCTCATTTTCTTCCAACTTGATTCGTTTTAAACCCTTCCTTCACTTTGCTTCTTCTCCTTCCTTCAATCTATCTATCTATCTATCAATCACCATGTCTATCACTTCCACAACTACACCCCTCTTCAAATCCCTTCTTACCATATCAGCCGAATCATCAACTCGCCTCTTCTCTTCCCCCTCCTCCCTCGTCTACCCCAAAACCAAACCTACCTTCTTCAAACTTCATTTCTCCCTCAAAACTAATCGCTCTCTCCCTCATCCCTTATTCGTCGCTCAAGAAGGCGAAACCCTAACAACTTCACCAGAGGAAGCCGCACTTCTCGATGGTGATGATGAAGAAGATTCTTCTGAAGGAGATTTCGTTGAACCACCCGAAGATGCTAAATTGTTTGTTGGAAATTTGCCTTATACTGTTGGTAGTGAGAAATTAGCCATGCTTTTTGGACAGGCTGGTACCGTCGAGATTGCTGAGGTCACCTCTCACTCACATAATTTTCAATTCTCATTATTTTTGTTCTGAAATTAAATTGAATTTTTCTTGTTTTAGGTTATTTATAATAGGGATACTGACCAGAGTCGTGGATTTGGATTTGTAACCATGAGTACTGTTGAAGAAGCTGAGTCTGCTGTCCAGAAGTTTAACCGCTATGTAAGTTTAATTAGACACACATTTCATATTTTTATAAATACCCTAAATTATACTAGAGATGTCAATGTTCCAAGATCGAATACACTGTTTTTTACTCCCTCCAGTCTAATATATAAACAAAGTTTTCTTTTTCAGGTTCATCAAATAACCGATGTATCTCATCCATAATATGAACCAAATACATCCCTTGTTCGGTGAACTAAAAAATAATCTTTGCTTTTAAACACACACAAGAGATAGAGGGAGTATATGAGAGTGTATGTTCAATTATTGTTGTATGCCTTGCATATCAAGCTAAACTATAAATTTACAACAAAGAAAATTGAAAAGCTACCAACAATGAATTGGTCCAAGTGGTAAGGGTCTTGGTCCCCTTAAGCATGTGGCCATGGGTTCGATTCTTGGCTCACACATATGGAAAATATTCGGCTGGGAGGGGCAGAATCCACCTTGTGTGCCCCACAGGTTCCCCGAAGGAGATTAGTCATCGCTAACGGCGGAGGAAACTTCATACCAATATCACGGTCAGGGTAACCAAAAAGAAACTTGAAAAACTAAGATGTAATGCAAGGAAGTTAATACTAGTTTGAGAATTATTGAAGTATTGGCGGTTCCTGGTTCCTAATCCTATCTTAAGTTCTTTACTTTTGTAAAGTTGTAATGAATTGTGGAAATTTTCAACTGAACAAATAGAGGAAGATGAACTTATTAATAAATCCTTTTATTATGTGCAAAGTACATATTTTATATGGGTGTTTTATTTCTAATTGCCTTTATTTTGTTTAGTTTTTTTTTTATTTTGGCTCTAATCCATTTTTCTGTAACAGGATTATGATGGAAGATCGTTGACTGTTAACGTAGCTTCTCCAAGAGGATCTCGGCCTGAGCGTATTGAGCGTCAACCTCGTACTTTTGAACCTGTCATAAGAGTTTATGTTAGTAACTTGGCATGGGAAGTTGATGATGCTAAGCTTGAACAAATTTTCAGTGAACATGGTAAGGTTGTCAGTGCTCGAGTAATCTATGATAGGGAGACTGGTAGATCACGTGGCTTTGGCTTTGTCACAATGTCTGATGAAACGGAAATGAATGATGCCATCGCTGCTCTTGATGGTCAGGTATAAATTCAGTACTTTGTTAAATTATCAATAGTTAGATGCTTTGATAATGAAATGTTCTGGAAATGGGTGAAACAATACACTAAATTTGAATTAAGGACTGCTTGTAGAGTATGTGTTTCGACGATTTTCTGATATGTGCTTCTTTTATTGCAGAGTTTGGATGGCAGGACAATAAGAGTGAGTGTTGCTCAAGTCAGGCCCAGGCGTAACTCTTTTTGAGCAGCACATCAAGTAATCGCCTGTCAACATTGCTAGAGTTATTTCTCTGTTTTAATAGCTGAGGATATAGTGTCAATTCTAATATAGTTTTCTTCTCAGGCAGCCAATTCCATGCTAGATTACTGTTATTTATTTGTCCAGATTGAAAGTAAGTTTTGTTTCATTTTCTGTTGACTATTGCTAGCTACAATTTATCTGTTGACTATTTGCTACAATTTATGAAAAGAGAAAAACTGGCAAGGGCAAGGGGGCATTTCCTCTTGCTACTGTTGTAGAAGTCTATAAAACCCTACCAGTAGATTTTCTTTCATGTTTTATAGACTTTACTTAATTTGGATGAATTACTTAATATGTCATATTGGTGTGTTTTATTGTATTAGTGCATGACTCTTGTGCTTTGTTTGACAATTGAACATTATAATTTTAAAATAGTAGCAAGTTGAGTATCAATCATATGAGCAAAGCTGTAAGCAAAACTTCTACAAAAAGCTGTAAACACCTTTTTTCTTTTTTTTTAATTCTAGTTATTGGCATAGGAAGGGGTGACGAAGATTAGAGATCCTATAAAATAGCATTCACACCATAGAAAACTGATATTTGTTATTTTTGTTAGACTACCAATTATTTTTAAATTGTTTCATTAGACTCCCAATTATTTTTAAACTTTCATTTCTTAGATCACTTCATTCCTTAACGCTTCCACTCCAACAACCAAGTCAAATCTTATAACTCCATCAAAATTTCAATTCTTTAATTTTTAAATTTCATTTTTAAGCAATAAGTATTTATTACTACTACAGTTAGCATAATTGTATCGTCACTAATATTTAAACCCATTATTTTGTCACATAAATATAAAAACATATATTATTAAATTATGGAAAATGCTAAATAGTGTCTCCGGGGCACTGTTTAAGGAAGCAAATATAGTAATATGACATTGAACTTTGTGCGGTCAACGCCTTGAAAGTCTAAAAAGTATTATTTTCAATTTAAAAATTTCCTTTTTTGGTTTCCTTAACCAGTGCCCCGGGGGCACCGGTTAGCATAACCATTAAATTATTTCAAAAATACATATTATTTAATTTTTTTATACCTTCTTTCAAACATGTGTGACCAAATGTTAGTGACCATGCAAGTATTCCTTTAAAAAACAATTACCCCATTGACTGCCGTCATAAAATTACCGGTAATAAGACCATATTTTTTATTTTTTTTATAATAAAAAATTTATTATAAGGGAGTACAAAGATTTAAACACCAAAAAGAAAAGGAGTACAAGTCCTACGCCCATACCGACTAGTGAACCACAACCAAGAATGAAGTTTAATTGTCTCCAATAACGATGAAAGATCCGGAATATTGCCCTTAAAAATTACCTTATTGCGAAGATTCCAAATATTTCAAGTGGTTGCCAACCATACTAAGTACCTGACACGACCTTTGTCTTTCATTTTGAACAAATCACCAAATAAAAGAAAATGATCTCTACCTTCGACTTCGGTTTGTAACGATGTCCCTAACCAAGATAAAACTTTGTTCCATACTCCGTTACTAAAAGGACATGAAAAGAAAAGATGTTTTTCGTCCTCAGCTTGTTGAAAACAAAAGACGCATGATAATAGCCAAAACAGAATTAATCTGAGTGATGCAACCACCGAAGGACAAATGACGGTTATGCCAAGAATTCAAACGTTTAGCCATAGCCTCCACAACAGGTTTCCAAGTCTCTCTCCTTCGCGGATTAGCTCCTACCGGTATTCCCAAAAATTTAAAGGGAATTGTCGCCGTATTACAAGCTAAAAAAGAGGCCCCAGCTTCAAGAAGTCTTGCACCCACATTGATACTGTAGAGTTTACTCTTCACGAAATTAATTTTTAAACCGAACACCAGTTCAAAACCTCTAAGCATAGACTTAATAGTCCAAAAATTCTCCCAACCGCCTTCTCCCATTATAATAGTATCATCCGCGAATTGTAACAATTGGAAGTGAAGATTGACATTTACCTTAAAGCCCCTGAACCTGCCTACATCAACAGCTTTCTTCATCATACTTGCCAAGCCTTCTGCGACAATAAGAAATAAGAACGGAGATAATGGATCACCCTGACGTAAACCTCTTCCCACTTTAAAATCCTCAGTAGGACTGCCGTTAACCAATATGGACATTGAACTTTCGAAGATACATGCTCGCATCCATTTTAACCAACCTTCCGAGAAACCCATTTTAGACATCGTGCAATCCGAAAAACCCCAGCTAACTGTATCGTAAGCGCGTTCGAAATCAACTTTGAACAACAGACAATTATCTTTCCTACGTTTGGCGAGATCGATGACTTCATTAAGAACCAACACCCCATCTAAAATCTGACGTTGTGGTAGAAAAGCTGATTGACAAGATGAGATCAATTTTCCCAACACCTTTTTCAAACGATTCGCCAATATTTTTGAAAGAATTTTATACAAGCTCCCGATCAAACAAATAGGGCGGTAATAAAAAAGATCCTGCGGATGATCCTTCTTCGGAATAAGTGTCAAAAAAGAAGCAGTCACAACCTTTGGTAAAGCAGCTTTCTCATGAAATTCAGCTAGAAAGTTCATCAAATCTTTTTTCACAATTGGCCAGCACACGTTGAAAAAATGAAGATTAAAATCATCTGGACCCGGGCTCTTGTTACCGTCACAACTCCACACAGTTTCTTTTACTTCTGCTTCATCGAAAGGAGGTAAAAGAAAAGCATTGTCATCGACTGATAAAGAATTAAAATCAACACCTTGAAGAAAAGGCCTAGAATTCCAGTCTTCCGGAAGATGCTTAACAAAGTGATTCTTCACTTCTTTTTTAATAGCTGCCACTCCTTCTAGCCAGGCCTCTAATTTCTTTAACATAACGATCTGATTACGGCGACGACGCCCCTTTATACTTGAATGGAAAAAACGTGAATTAGAATCTCCTTCTTGAATCCACTTCGTTCTAGATTTTTGACGAAGAAGACTCTCTTTAGAATGAATTTGCTCCCAAAAATTCCTAACCAACTCCTTCGATTTTAAATCAGCCGGGTCGACATCCCCATTTGCAATTAAGTCCTCTACCTCGTTCAAATCCTTCACTGTTTTGTCAGTACACAGATCCTTAAAACCAAAAACTTCTCGATTCCACTTCTTCAATGCTTCTTTCAAACTCTTCAACTTTTCTGAAATAACGAAAGTCTTAAGACCATATCTATATGTGAAGGATCAATCTGTTTAGAAATTCACCCTGTAAATAAATGAAAAGTTCTAACAATAAAAGAAATTGAAAAGTTCTAGGTTCGAATTTTAACCTTTACATATATAATGGATAGTTTTTATTAATCGAGATAGGTTCAAGGTGACAAAATTTATAGGAATTTACATCATATTTTATTATAAATTGAAGAGTGTTTTAGTGAGAGAATAGAAGCTTCATTTTCTTTTTAACTTCTTTTTCTCATACATTCATAGAGAAAAGATGATTTTGGATTTTTTCTTATTCAGAAACACCTCTCTTCGTTGTTTTTTATCGTTCTTTGTCTAAATAAGTGTTATATACATATATTTAATTTTTAAAAAATAAATTATTTCCTAAGTACAACGTTGTTGTTTTGTTTGACGTCTTGTGTGAAGTATTTTGGTTTTCCTGTTTTACGGTATTGTTGTTTAGTTCGTTCGGACCAATAGATCCATTTCAACTCATTACATGTTCAACTAATGATATATAGATTTAGAGACATAAATACTATATCTCAAGTAACAGGCTGATGACGACTAGCACTATGTTCAATTTCCTCTCAACCTCGCAAAAGTCTTGTCAATATATAGCATAATTAGTCATTTTATAGACCACATATTGTCAATTTGTGCAAACACATGCACATATCTTTTAATTTGGTTGTTAAGATTTGAATTTTAGTTTGATCAAAGATCATGTGTGGAAGAATTTAATCTGATTGTTAATATTTGAATTTTAGTTTGTCTGTTTTAGTGAGTGTCTAACTATCTACATCACGAGAAATATTTGGTTAGGCGCAACCATAAATAATACATGTTAGGCGCACACACATAAACACAAAAAAGTGAAAGATAAAATAATTAATTAATATCAAGTGATGTGACTAAATTATTTATTATTTATTTTTCTCTCTTTTATGTGTGCCCAAATATATATTATTTGGGTTGCTCCTATACATCACTTGTGTCCAAAAAAATGCTATCTGCATCACTTGTATACGTCTCTAAACGTGGATGAAAAATGCACCTGCACATGATAATTTTGACTATATATTATTGCAATTTTAGAATTTGAATGAATTAAACTTATTTTATTGTAAAAATAAAAATAACAGATTGAAATTTTAAAGCCAATAGTTATTCATCAAAGTCGTAAACAACGGTACTTAATAAACAGAAGACAGGCTCATATTTTATACCAAAATTAAACAACAAAACTAGAAATTAAAAACAGAAGACAGGCTCATTTTATACCAAAATTATAATTGCTGCAAGTGGTTTACATGAATCTATCCTGTTAGAAGAGCACAAACCTTTATACTATACAAATTCTAACAGCATGTGCTTACATCCAAGTTCAAACCACTGATAGATATCTGCATAACTTGCACCTTCCAAAATTCAGGAAAACATTACTATTACCATACAAACTCTAACGGCGTGTGTACATTCAAAGTCCCAAACATTGACATCTGAAGCATTAGCCTTCCAGAAATTCAGGATTTCGGCTCCATCTTAGTAGCTGCGAAGTTGAGCTTCTCGACTAGTGAGGGGCACATAACGAACGGAGGTCTCAGTCCGGACACTGATAGAACCATCAGAATTCTTATCCACCACCTTTAAATCTTGAAATATGTTACCAACAGGAATTACCATTCTCCCACCAGGCTTCAACTGGTCGATAAGTGGTTGAGGAATTTCTGGTGCTGCTGCTCCAACGTGAATGACATCATAAGGAGCAAATTCTGGCCAACCTTCCCTTCCATCTGTCAACATAACAATTAATCAAATATTTGAAATTATAAATGCACTATTTCATTTTGGTACAAACACTAATTCAAAATTTTAAATGAATCAGCTAGACTTAATTGTCATGAATATATTATTACCACACAAAAAAAATCTCAGATAATCATAACAAAATTAACAATACGATTGGATCAACTATACTTTGCATTATAGTGGATTCAATCACCTCAAAGAAATCATAGATCTTGATAAATAGGTTATATTTTCTGTTTATTTCATGGACTCAACAGGATTAAAATTATTTAATCATTTGCATTATGTCTTCATCCCTTATACCTGAAACAAGGTCTAGATTCAACTTTCATAGTCAACTAGATTCAATTGCCATGCTAAGATGAAAAGCTTCAATCTTTCAGATTCACATAAATTTTTGAAATCATACCACCGACATGAACAGAAAGGGAACCATCTTTCAATAGTGTAGCTGCAGCACTTTTCTGAATATTTTCTTTTGCAAGGGAAACCAATTCAGGAATATGCTCTACACCAACAGCACGGCCTTGGGGTCCAACCATCATGGCAAAACACGCAGTCAGATACCCTGTTCCTGCAAACAGCTCAGAAGATGGAAAATGTAAACACCATGGGAAGAAAACAATGAGAAAACACTACAAGAATATTTAAGTTTTTGACAGATTTAATTAACACTTATTGGCAGTTTTAGACCCCCTATAAGTTACTGGCGGTTTAAGCCTCCACTAAGTGAGAAAAAACCCTCACAACATTTTTTTTTTTAAAAGGACATAATTTAGTGGCGGCCTAAGCCGCCAGTAAATTGGTCTAGCCGTTTCATTAAGTGACGGCTTAAGCCCGGCAGCCGGTATGTTGCCCATAATTTAGTGGCAGCTTTGACCGCTGCAAAGTAATGCGGAATTAAAAAAAAAATGCCATTCAAAGTATCTCAAGATTTTCAACAACGTTTGTATGGTTTCATCAAGGTTCTATTCTCTCACACTCTTCTTCTTCCCCCAACTTTGAATTTCATCAAGGTTTTGTTTTTCTTTGTTAATATAAATGTTTATCACTTTATAAAACAACCCATTTACTCATTTTTTGAATCTTTCCAAAAAAGGGTATAAATTTATGTATACATCAGTCATCACAATGTTTTCTTGTTTCAATATTTTCATTGTTCTGTTGTAATGATTATGGGTTTACTTGTTTTTTGAAGGCGGGGTTTAGAAAAAACATTGCAAAGATGAATGACTCGATGACAAAACCATTCCTAAGTTATGTAGAATTGAAGAAACAAGCACAGAAAGATTGTGAACAACTGAATTTATCCATGAAGTTGAAGCAATCAAGGTTGAAATGGAAGAGATTACCAATCTCTTATTAAATCTTCAGCAACTGAATTGTGTTTTGTACCAAAATAAATAATTGTGTTTTGAAGCTGCAGACGGATTCCAACTTAGTGGTGGCCACATTAAAGCTGCAGACGGTTATCACTTTGTGGCGGTCTGAGCCGCCAGTAAGACGCAGAATCCTTTTTAGGCTTTGTGGCGGTTCAGGCCGCCAGTAACTTGTCTCTTTACGCTTTTGGTAGTCTGTTTTTCTTGTAGTGAAAGGCCAAGAAGCAAAAAGAAGAAAAAACTGTTTTAATATAGAATATCACTACATCAGTTGTTCAATTCCATATGTGATATGTCACATCTTCTAACCAACAAAATCTAGACGCTGTATTGGGATTGCGCAAATCAATAGGTGAACCCAGATTCTAATTTCCTTTCAACAAACACAATCACGGTATGTTATCAAAACATCTTGCTCTGAGCCTGACTATACAACTCCTCCAAGGGTCGAACTATAGAGTGTATAGCTCAGAAGCAACTCTTCATCCCCGTCCTACTCAAATGAGTGTTCAGGGTATCAGTTTATAATGTACCGTTTTCTCTACTCATCCTTATCACTACCACTCGTCATCAACTAGTCTAGGTTATACAGTCACATAAAAAAAGTAAGTCGCAACTAGTTAATTTTACCTAGTGCATTTATGCCATAACACAACAACAGATAATTAAATAAACAAAAATAGTAATTGAAATGCCTAGCAAAACTTGTTTAATAGATTAGAATTTAGAAAAGAAATAAATAATTATACAGAGGTTACATACCAGAGCCAACGTCGAGGGCGTGCATCCCAGGTTGCAAATTCTCTTCCAGCAACTGAAGGCAGGTAGCATGCATGTGAGGTGCAGATATAGTGGCATTGTAGCCTATGGCCATGGGACTGTCATCATAAGGTGCTGATCCACTGGGTACAAACAAAGCTCTATCAACACTCTCCATTACTTCAGCCACCTTACTTGATGTGATTACTCCAAAATGTTGCAACCTCTCCACCATTGCTTTGTTCTTACTTATGCCACTCACAGAGCAGAACCGCTGTATTTTTCGAAGTAAAGCATAAATGTAGTCAATTTTTTAATACTGAGAAAATATAAAGAACGTGATTAAGTAACACTGTTTGGTTTATTTCTTGTTCTCTTTTCTTTCTCCCTAAAATAGCTACTGTATATAATGACTAGAAAAGTAGAAACGTGCAACATATCTTTTGACACACACTCTTTTCATTGCTTTCTTATTATTGGGTCTCTAACCTAATGGTATGAGTCCCCCTGTCAGGCTATGATGGGACCAACGTGAATTATAGCCAACAACTAAAGTTTTTTTTTTTTTTTAAACCATCACTAACATATTATATATTCAACACATGAACGAAATGTAAAACCTTTTTGATTGGCAAAACTAAACCTCCAAAAAAACTACATCCATAGTCCTAGGGACACAAGATTTGTGAAATGAGATAACATTTCACCCGATTTCAGCTTAAAACGTACATACATACATACATACATACATACAAATACAACAATTTAACTCATCTCGGTCCCCACTTATAAAGATGAAAAATGGTAAATGAGAAAAAGATGTTATGTATGATAGGTAGAAAAACTTAAGATAAATGAATACTAGAATAGTTAAATAAATTACCTGCATCGTAACGAAGATAGTGTTGTTCCCCGTAAGGAAATTAGGGTTTTGGAAGAAGAGGAGGTTGGAGGATGAGAAAGATAAAGATAGAGAAACAATAGAACGGTGATGAGAAGTGCGTGATGTTGTTGTTGTTGCAGCATAACAACAAGAGACGCGGGAATCATACGCCACCAATACAGGAAAATAGCTGTAGCTCGCATTCATTTCTACTTTTCTCGCTCGCACTTTCTTTCTACAGTTTTCTTTCACACGCTGTCATGCCCAATCATCATATACCATCAACCACACGTGTCATCCATTCACCAACTCACTTATCCAAAGTTTCAATTTTTTTGTGGGAACTTGGCTACCCATTCTATAAGATTGGGTCAGGTAGCCCATCCTAAATGTCTTAAGTATATTGGTCTACTAAAATGTGATTTATAATATTATTAAAATATAATTAATTTTCAATTGTTACCACATAACTTTTAACAATTGCAAATACACCCATCTTCCAATTCATGTTTTGTATCCTTCTCTTCCATTTTTTTTTTTTGCATATTATTATTATTATTCATCATTCTCTTCCATCTTCTTTAAGTATTCTCAAAAATCTCTTTTTACTTCTTCTTCTTTAAATGTATCTCTTTCTTCTTACCAAAATCCTTCTCTTGCATAATGGGTAATATGATTTAGGTATCAAATTTGGGTATTTTCTTCAACAAATTTGAGTAGTTCTTTAGGAAATATGAGTTATTTGTTCTTCATATTTTGTAAGATTTTGATTTTAGTATTTGATTTAACACATTTTTAATTGAAATTAAAATCAGAAATATATTATAAATGATTTGTATGATGTTTATGGGTTATTAATTGTGATTTTTTTATGATAAATTTGGCCTGCAACTACTAGATCTAAATCTGCGGCGGCTAGAGGTTGAAGATGAACGGCCTTTTTTTTTCTGTTGTTGCTACTAACGTGTATATATATATATATTAGGAAACTAAAAAAATTATAAGAATGATGCCTGGCGCAGTGGTTACTGATTTCCTTATTCAAGTAATAGTTTGTGGGTTCAAGTCTTCTTGAAAGCCAATTTTTTTATGGTAACATTATTTTATTTTTGAAACTATTGGCTTTGACTTCAAACCTTTGGTTAAACTTTTTCTTTTGTTCAATTTTATTAACTTTCTTAAAAAAAACTAATTTGATTTGCTCCTTTTTTTTTTACAAAAAAAAGTTAATTTGGACTGGCCATAAATCCAAGTTCAATTGGAAGAAATGTCGAGATCTCTAGTGTTGGACGCTATGATCGGGGTTTGAATTTCGGTTCCCTCCACTTTATGTGTGTGAGTTTCCGATGGTTTATCATTTCATCTATCTACACACAAAAAACTAACTAATTTGGACCAACAATTAATTATATATTTGAATTTTAAATTACCGATATTGAAATGTCTGATTTTATAAATTCAAATATTTAATCGATTTCTTGTCGAAATTCAAATGTTTAATAAGATAAATACAAAAAAAAAATGATATGCTTAAAAATAGAAACAAAACAAATTATAGATTGGATTAAAACAGAACAATCTTATTCATAAAAATAGCAACAAAAGAGATAAATACGATGAACTCAACAATATCACTAAGATAAATACAAAAAAAAATATATGATAAATACAAAAAAAAAATATAGAAAGGATAAATACAAAAAAAAATATATACAAAGAATATAAGATAAATACAAAAAAAAAATGATATGCTTAAAAGTAGAAACAACCTCTCAAAAAAAAAAGTAGAAACAAAATAAATTATAGATTGAATTAAAACAGAACAATCTTACTCATAAAAATAGCAAAAAAAGATACCACAATAGTTTCACTTATATTTTAACAATATTATATAAAAAAAAATTAAATATTTTATTTTAAATTAATTAATTTTCTACCATAATATAATAAAAAACTTAAATTTTTAATAAAAGTCAATGACTAGTGTTCTTATATAAAAAAAAGGTCAATGACCCGTGCGAATGTACGGGCCTTTAAACTAGTTTTTCATAAAAAAAATATACTATTAACTATTACTCCCTCCGTTCCTTTTTCTTTGTCGTCTTAGGAAAAAATTTCTTTCAAATTGTTTGTCGTTTTGATAATTTAAGATTATATTTTGTCTATTATACCCTCATATAAATTCCAAATATTTATGAGTAGTTGTTGAAACCGTAAAAGATTTATGAAAAACTAGTTTAAAACTAAATTTTTAATAATATATATTTGAAAAACTAAAGTTTATTTTGGTACATAACATATTAATTTTTTTTGGTACATAATATATTAAATTTATTGGAAAGATAAAGTGTGTGAACAAGAAAAAAAATTATTGATGAATTAAAATAAGGGTATAATAGGAAGATAAGGTGCAAAAATACACTTTCTTAATTTATTGTTTTTTCTAAAACGACAAAGAAAAAGAAACGGAGGGAGTAGTAAAAAAGAGAATAAAATAGCCAATAAAAAAATTATAGAAAAAATAAGATGAATATGCATAAAATTAGAAATATAGAAATAGAAACATAAACAATATTTATATCAAAAAAGAAATATAAAAAATATTTTTCATAAAGAAAAAATATACTATTAACTATTAGTAATAATATATAATAATACAAATTTATAATTAATTGTTAGTCCAAGTTAGTTAGTTTTTTTTATAGATAGACGAAATGGTAAACCATCGGAAACTGCCACACATAAAGTGGAGGGGACCGAAGTTCAAACCCCGATCATAACATCCGAAACTAGAGATCAAATGAGGCGATCTAGACCGTTTAATATATTACCTAAACGGACAAGCAATCGATTAAATATTTGAATTTATAAAATCGGACATTTCAATAACGGTAATTTAAAATTCAAATATATAATTAATTGTTGGTCCAAATTAGTTAGTTTTTTGTGTGTAGATAGACGAAATGGTAAACCATCGGAAACTCACACACATAAAGTGGACGGGACCGAAATTCAAACTCCGATCATAGCGTTCGACACTAGAGATCAAATAAGATGATCTAGACAGTTTAATATATTACCTAAACGGACAAACAATCGATTAAAGATTTGAATTTTGACAATCGGACATTTCAATCTCGGTAATTTAAAATTCAAATATATAATTAATTGTTGGTCCAAATTAGTTAATTTTTTTTATAGATAGACGAAATGGTAAATCATCGGAAACTCACACACATAAAGTGGAGGGGTCCGAAATTCAAACCCCGATCATAGCATCCGACACTAGAGATCTCGACATTTTTTCCAATTGAACTAAGATTTATGGCCAGTCCAAATTAGCTTTTTTGGTAAAAAAAAAAAAGAAGAGCAAATCTAATTAGTTTTTTTTTTTTTTAAAATTAATAAAACTGAACAAAAGAAAAAGTTTAACCAAATGCTTGAACTCAAAGCCAATAGTTTCAAAAATAAAATAATGTTACCATAAAAAAATTGGCTTGAAGAAGACTTGAAACCACAACCTATTACTTAAATAAGGAAATCAGTAACCACTATGCCAGGCATCATTGTTATAATTTTAATTAGTTTCCTAATATATATATACACGTTAGAAGCAACACAAAAAAAAAAGGTCGTTCATCTTCAACCTCTAGCCGCCGCAGATTTAGATCTAGTAGTTGCAGGCCAATTTTATCATAAAAAATCACAATTAATAACCCATAAACATCATACAAATCATTTATAATATATTTCTGATTTTAATTTCAATTAAAAATGTGTTAAATTAAATACTAAAATCAAAATCTTACAAAATATGAAGAACAAACAACTCATATTTGCTAAAGAACTACTCAAATTTGTTAAAGAAAATACCCAAATTTGATACCTAAATCATATTACCCATTATGCAAGAGAAGAATTTTGGTAAGAAGAAAGAGATGCATTTAGAGAAGAAGTAAAAAGAGATTTTTGAGAATAATTAAGTTGCATATCAAGAGGAAGAAGATGGAAGAGAATGATGAATAATACACAAAAAAATAAAATTGGAAGAGAATGATACAAAACATGAATTGGAAGATGGGTGTATTTGCAATTGTTAAAAGTTACGGGGTAACAATTGAAAATTAATTATATTTTAATGATATTATAAATCACATTTTAGTAGACCAATATACTTAAGACATTTAGGATGGGCTACCTGACCCAATCTTATAGAATGGGTAGTTAAGAATTTGCCTTTTTTTTAAGGATCTGTTTGTTTTAGTAGAAAAAGAGACGAGAGACGGATCAAAGAGAGAAAGTAAGCGGAGAAAGTCTATTTCTTTCGTTTGGAATCAAAGAGAAAGAGGTGAGAGAGACTAATAAAAACAGGGGTGTTACACCTAGTTCTGGTCTGGTCTGTGTTCGCACCTAAATGACGAACAACAACAGATAAGATTGCTCACAGAAACGAAAAAAAGATTGAAAGGGAGGACAAATTAAATGTAGAATTTTTTTTAGTACAATAGATGAAAAGTTACATTAATTTAAATATCACATCGCATCCAAACATGGTGACCAAACAACACCAATGAAATCAATATGAGTAACCGACGACGGACTATGCGGTCGTTTACACCAAGCTAATTAATAAAAACAACAAAAACAATATAAAAAATGCAAGAAAAATGACATAATGAGAGCTTGGTGTGATTTTTTCATGCAATGGTTCCCTTTTTTATAAAATTCCTCAAGCAATGTGATTGGCTGGCTGAGCCTAGTCACGGCCTCCCACGTGACCAATTACATTTGGCCACGTGGAAGCACAGTTTGACTGCATGGAAGACTTTTTTTTAGTGCCGACAGGTTTGCTATGTGGTATGCAAACACCGTTCGCAGTGTAGTATGCGAGCAATATGTTTTTCAAGTCTTGTCATTTTATACACTTGCATCCTAAATAGCGATGGGGTAAAATTGTAATGCCAAAGGACGCATGAGAGTCACGGGGCGCAAAAAGAAGAAGGTTTAATTCTTTTATGATAAGAAAATCAACTAAAGTGTATAACACAAATGCTAAGATTGTTTAACAAGTTGAAGAAAGTACTAAGGAGTATTGTTGTGAATTCGTCTTAAAATCACACCAATGAATAACTTGATGTGTGGAGCAATAGAACGGCAACCAAATAATTAAGCGGAATAAGCAATAATAATAATAACCGATAAACGAGATAAAGGAGAAGAAAGAACACAATATTTGTTTACCTAGTTCGGTCCAATAATGACCTAGTCTGGGGGAGAGAGCAGCCCCTCCGTTCCACTATATCAAACGAGTAACTTTACAAAGAGTTCCAATTGAGTTACAAGAATTAATCATAATTCTACCCAAAACCCAAATCTCTTCTCGTGGCCAAGAGACTCAATTTGATAAGTGTTTTCCAAGGTGTAATCAATCCCCTTTGCCCAACCCTAGAGTTATACCAAGAGACAACCCCTCTTGTTTCTCTCTAAAACTCTAGCCTTGTGTCGGCGGCAAATCCTAATTGAAAACCCTACATTGTTGCTCTCTTGAGTTGCTCTCTTTCTCTCTCAATTTTTCTATGAATAAAGCACTCCCTATTTATAGAAAAATAATATGCCAAAAAATTAGTAACAAATCTGTTTTAAAATAAAACAAATCCAAGTCAAAGTATCTTCCAAGAAAATATATTTTTTTCCCAAAAAATCTTCAAAACATCAAAGATGCAAAAAGATTCAACAAAGATTTTTCTGACTTCTTGTAACTGAGATTTCAAGGCATATCCAACAATTCTCCACCTTGCCTTTAAATCGATGGTGATCCCATCAACCACCGTGCTGCTCTCTCCATCTTGAATCTTCTATTCAAGATCACTGGATTGTACCTCCCTCTTCATCCTCGGAATACCTTCCACTCTCATGAAGATCTTGCATCCCACTATCATAGGATTTTAGGTAGCCCCACAAGATTCACCGCACCATCTTCAGACTCCGAAGTGGTCAACTTCGTACCTCCCTGAAGAAACGCTTGCTCCTAACTATCATCGGAATTTTAGATAGCTCAACAAGCTCCACCATCCCTCTTCAGCCCCGGATTGTGCCTTTTCCGTCCTCCTGAAGAATCGCTTGCCTATGACTATCCATGGATTTTTGCGATAGCCCTACAAGCCTTCACCACTCTTCGACCCCGGAATGCCTTCCGTACTCACGAAGTTTTGCTTGTCTCCAAACCAACCTTGGAATTTTAGGCGGTTCCACAAGCTGCAACATCAAACTCAACTTGTATCCAACTACCTCTAGCAGTCTCACAAGTTACCAAGTCTGATCACCTGTTGCTTTCAATTGCCTCCCTGAAGATCCTCTTAAGGTCTTGCACTTCTTCAGCCACAATTGAAACATAACTCACAAGGTCTTCATGGTCACCCCCCTTTGGTTCAACAATACCACTCTCCTCCCTATCTCCGATTAGATAGCCAAGAGCTAATGTTGACTGTCTACCACTATTGAAAGACTCCACCTCAAACTGAGTTTCCACCAAAGTATACCCACCATGATTTCCACCTAGTAACACGCAAGACCTCTTCAATTCCTCTGAAACATACTTCAAGCTATTGTTAGTCTCCAACAATTCCAGTTCAGTTCAACACCTAGTAAACCTTGTTCACTAGTCCAACTAAAATCATGTCACTAACAGGTCCACCCGAAGTCCCACAACTCAACCACATTATGAGAGTCACCACTAGTTATAGATGCCTGACCAACTATCTTTGCATCTAAGTTCAGAAACATACCTCACATCGTGTAAAGAAACTCACAATTGTCAAACTTCGTAAGACAAACTGAACTCATACCTTGAACCTTAAAGCTTTCCGTTTTCAAGATGAACGACTTGTTGGGAAATCGTTTCATAAAACACTTTTATAAACGCAGCGGAATTTTAAAATTAAGATTTCCCATCAATGGATTCTTGCGAATGAGCATGATCAGGTCTAGAATATTACCTTTGAAGAACAAATCTGTGGCCGCCTTTATCGATCACAAGCACCGCACTTGCAGCACCTCCACTTAGTCCACACGAACAGGAACCTTCGATCTCACAATGCTAGCTGTTCTTGGATGAAGGCTGAGGGAATTTTGTGCGGTTTAGGGTTTAGAGAAATTCAGAATTTTTCTAAACTCAGTTAGGGTTTCAAAAAAAGTGTAACTTCTGAACTTCATAAGGCTCTATTTATAGAGTTTCTTATGAGGTCTTTAGTTTACACGAAATTGGGCTTCTCAAGCCCAATAACCGTTTTTCACTAACTGCACCCCCACAATAAGTCTTACTTATTTTTTTTCCCTTCTTAACTGTCCTTATGTGTGTGACCCTGTAGGTTCTTATGACGTTGGCAATAATATTAATCGTAATATTATAAACAGTGAGCGGTATCTAGCAACACATCACTGTTACCCAAGTCATAGGAATGTCACGTGATCTGACTAACCTTTCCGTGATAAATATCTTGTGCACAATTACCCTTTTGTCCTCATGTCTATATCGAACACAAGGCATAGTATGTCATCCTTGTCTAGTTCAATATTGGGCCCATGGACATATCTCCCGTTATGTAGGAGGGACAAATTCCATCTAGGTCACTCATGTCCCTCAGCATGATTCGTGGGATACCCATCAACCATCTTTATAATTATCCAGTTACGGATAACGTTTGAATGACAACAAGGTATTACACTCCTGCATCTAGGGTACATAGTGGTTTCAGGTCGAAGGGTGGAATACACCTTTTATCACTATGAGAAAACTTATGACATTTCATAACACTCTATGTAGTATTCTCATGGTGGGTCAATCCGATATAAAGTTACCCTTAACATTTATATCTATGTGAAGACTTGATAACTCATTATCCATGATCAGTGAGATATGATCATCAGTCTACCAACATAATAGTCTTTATGCTTTATCGTTATCCCATTTCACAATAAAACTTGACTATGGATATGTTTAAGAATAGTGTTCTTATATTTAATGGAATCTCACGATTAAGTCATACTTAACGTTCCATAAGTGAACTGACTATTCTAGGGACTTTATCATTTTAACATATATAAAATTAATAAAGAAAAGCCTTTTATTTGATAAGTAAATTATTCAATACATTTATTATTCAATTATAAGTAATTGGCCTCTAGGGCTTACACCAACACGACTCCACCTTGAACTAACTCTAGAGTCTCAAAGTATTCATTCTTTGAACACATGTGAAAGGAGCATCCAACGTCCATGACTCAACACTCCACCGAATCTCAACTTCCACTAGCACCTCCGCATAATAAAGTTGTTGTTTCAGAAGTAACCCGAGTATTATTACCACCGCCTCTCCAGGCCGACCGTCTTCGCCATCTCCATTCACCTTTTATCTTCGAGGCACCGGATAACAACACTCCATGTTTTACCCATCATCCCGAACATTAAAATTGCTTCCATCTTCACTTTCCACAATTCCAAATTGCTTTCGGAAAGTCCCTCGATATCCGACTTAGAACCCATGGTGCTCACTTCAAATTGTTCCGAGTGCCCCACGGTGGGCGCCAATTGTTGTGAATTCGTCAATAAAATCACACCAATAAAAGAACTTGATGTGTGGAGCAATAGAACGGCAACCAAATAATTAAGCGGAATAAGCAATAATAATAATAACCGATAAACGAGATAAAGGAGAAGAAAGAACACAATATTTGTTTACCCAGTTCGGTCCAATAATGACCTAGTCTGGGGGAGAGAGCAGCCCCTCCGTTCCACTATATCAAACGAGTAACTTTACAAAGAGTTCCAATTGAGTTACAAGAATTAATCATAATTCTACCCAAAACCCGAATCTCTTCTCGTGGCCAAGAGACTCAATTTGATAAGTGTTTTCCAAGGTGTAATCAATCCCCTTTGCCCAACCCTAGAGTTATACCAAGAGACAACCCCTCTTGTTTCTCTCTAAAACTCTAGCCTTGTGTCGGCGGCAAATCCTAATTGAAAACCCTACATTGTTGCTCTCTTGAGTTGCTCTCTTTCTCTCTCAATTTTTCTATGAATAAAGCACTCCCTATTTATAGAAAAATAATATGCCAAAAAATTAGTAACAAATCTGTTTTAAAATAAAACAAATCCAAGTCAAAGTATCTTCCAAGAAAATATATTTTTTTCCCAAAAAATCTTCAAAACATCAAAGATGCAAAAAGATTCAACAAAGATTTTTCTGACTTCTTGTAACTGAGGTTTCAAGGCATATCCAACAAGTATTATGAGAATATAGCTAGAGCGTTAGGAGCTACAACCTATACTACTATACGAATAAGTTATGAATTCATACTTTTCTTTTTTCCTTTCGATTTAACTACGTTCTTCACAACGCTCACAGATCATTAGATCCATCCCAACGTATGACTCCCATCGTCCCAAATGTTAGTTGTTGCTAGCTGACAGAGACGGGTTATATATAAACGTCTCCCATGTATAAGGGAAAACTTTGATGTCAAGATACACAATTCAATCACTTTTCACTTTTACTCTACCTTGATCATAGAATGACTTAGCATTAGAGTGCTAACATGTTTTTTAGGTACCTTCCGCACCGTGATCCACCGCAACATAAGCGTATCTCTACCGTAACTGCCTCGAGCCTCACCGTCAGAGTCATCTAGTTTCTGCTCAATGCAAATCGATATCCATGGTAGGTAGCCACGTTGTTCATTTAATTATTTATAGATACATTAAAATATTGATAAAGAAAATACTCTTATGTAGTTTTCTTATTATTTCAGCATAAGCATTGGTTTATGCTAATTGCTAACATGATAAATAAATGATTGGAAAAATAAACAAACTGTTAACTTTTTTGTGTCTACTGTCCTCTATGCGTGTGAAGTAAATCAGAAGCTGCAGGATCCACCATTCCTAAGCCTTGTTTGTTCATTCTTTCTTATCCTAATAGGAAAATCACTTTAGCTTTTGTTTTCTACCCTCTTACAAGCAAGGTACATGTTCAATAACCCTTTATTCCACTTCCTCTTATTATATAAACTCAACAATTGAACCACTTATACTCAAACCAAACAATATTTTCCCTGTTGTGTTCTGTTTTTTCCTCTTCAGTAACATGGCTAGTACTAATCCTCGCCAGTTACAAGCTAACAAAATGCAGTTAAAGAAGGAGAGACGCATGTTCTCTACTTCTGATGATAGTGCCATGATGAAACAAGTTCAGTCCACTCATGCACCTGATGGTCGTGAAATTGATGTCAAACCCCTTATTCAAATTGTTGATGAAATCTTGATTCAAATCATTGCACGAAGTGTTGAGGGTCATCAACATGATCATGTAATTAATTAAGGCATTAAAATCCATGCACATATTTGTTTAATTTAATTTGTTTTTAGTCTTTTTTTTTTTTGCATGCATGTTTCATTTGGTCTTAACCCTATGGCAATTTAGAGGTCGGCCCAGACATAAGTAAAATCCGACTAAAAATTATTTTAACTAGGTTTAAAATTGAGTACCTATTGAACGATTCAACCTTAAATGGACCTCATAGACCACTTGCACATGCCATTTGTTTTTAGTACTATTAATACTATATATGGTTTGGGAATGTTCCATTTGGCAGGTTAAACATGAGCAAGAGAAATTGGAAACTGCTGCTGCTTTGGCTGAATTTGATATGCTTGATGCATTGGCTTTTATCATTAACAAAATTTCGTGTGAGGTTGTTTTTATATTATGAATCTCTCAACTTTTATGAAAGTTCACTATTATTTAATATTTCTAAATATTATTTAGGATAAAATATGCCACTGTTGAAAAAGGAGTAGAAAGAATGATTGTTTTCCATTCTTAACTGTTGCATTAAATACTAGTACTAGTAATGCTTATCTTTGATTTCAAGGACAGCTTTAAATTACATCTTACAAAAAAGAGCATTAATGTGTGATTAAAAAACACACTTAGCTAACCAACATAGTGTGACACAAATGGTAGACACTTAGGTCCCTTAACCATTTAGTCCTCGGTCCGATCCCCGGCCGGTGTGTTTGGAAAATCATTTCTTGGGAGAGGTCAACCCCTTAAATGGATCTCAGTTACGTCGAGGGGATTAGTCTCCGCAGTTGCGCGCGTAAGATACCTTTGGTTTAAAAAAAAACACACTTAGCTTTATTTTACTTTAATAATGGTTTGAGCTTTCAGTATTGTCTTTTTGTTTTGGAATTCGTTGAACTATTTATATGAACAAATTAAATGATTCTTCTGAACATCAGGGACCCAAATCTGCTGCATTAAACAAAAGACGCAGTTACATGCAGTTTTAGATCTCGACCATTAATATAAGATTGGATAGTTCAGATTACACAATAACAAAATTAGGATAAATGATTTTGACCGTTAATTTCAGATTGGACGGTTCAGATTGAAAACTATGTGATGCACTTATTGCACCAAATTCATATCTGAACCTTGGAACATATAAAAATGTTCTGTGTTCATTTCTTAAAATTTTCTATCTCTAAAGTCTATAATGAAATAATCTATATTTGCAGCTATCATGCAAATGCTCAGGAGGTGGAGATGCACATGCATCAACAATGGTGTTACTAAATTACCTATCTAGCTATTCATGGCATGCAAAAGTTGTGTTAACCTTAGCAGCATTTGCTGTTATTTTTGGAGAATTTTGGCTTGTTGCTCAATCAAGTGTTTCAAACACACTTGCCAAATCTGTGGCTCTCCTTAAGCAACTACCTGACATAGTAGAGAATTCCGTTTCATTGAGACCACAATTTGATGCACTCAATAAGCTTGTGAAGGCTGCACTTGATGTTACTATGTGCATTGTTGAATTCAAAGAGTTACCATCTGAATATATTTCAGAAGATGTTCCTCCTATGTCTGTTGCAAGTGCTCATATTCCTATTGCTACCTATTGGGTCATTAGAAGTATTGTGGCTTGTGCTTCACAAATTGCAAGTCTGATAGGCATGAGAAATGAGTAAGTTAATTAGAATATGATATATAAATGATCAATTTCTGTTTCCGCGAGTTTAGCTCGATTGGTAGGGACATCACATTTTATCTGCAGGATCCGGGGTTCGAACTCCGGATACTCCACTTATTTACCTTAAAGGTGGAATTGCGGCCACTAGACTACTTGATAAAAAATTGATCAATTTCCATCACTTGAATCAACTAAATCATTTTTTTGAAAATAGTAATGACCCTTATTTTTTGCAGGGCCATTTCATCAGCCTCAGAAGCATGGGAATTATCTAGTCTGGCTCACAAAGTTACTAGTATATATGAGCACCTCAAGAACCAACTTGCTATTTGCTATCAATATATAGGTTGGTACATTATTGAAAACATAATTAGAATCTTAATTAATTTTGATATTGTTTCGTCGACCTCAGGACTGCTTTTCTGAGATATTGTCCTTAGTAATACATAACTTTTGGTATACTGGAAAATATATCTATAATCTGAATTCAAGTTTCTTTTTGCAACATTTTACGCTCAATGAGAAATTAAAAAACAAATTATCTAAATAAAATTTGACAATGACACTCTTACACTGGTACAGATGAAAAGAGGCATATTGAGGCATTTCACAATCTGATACGTCTTTTCGAGACGATTCATGTAGACAACATGAAAATTCTGAGAGCATTGATTTATGCAAAGGATGATATTCCCCCACTTATAGATGGAACTACAAAGTTAAGGGTATGTTTTTAGATCATAATAGTACCCCCCGCTTTATTCGTTTTTAATTGTCATTTTAAGGATATTTTAACATACTGAGATAAACAATAAATTTTGATACGTACTTTTGAAAAAACTTTTATCTTTTTCCTATAATAACCTAAATTACTTAGCATCTGAGTTCACTTATATACATGACAAGCAGGTTAGTCTTGAGGTACTAAGGAGGAAACATGTGTTACTTCTGATATCAGATCTTGATATTTCACTAGAAGAGATTATGATACTTGATAATTTGTACAAAGATGCAAGATCTAGGGGTGAGACACACTATGAGATGGTATGGATTCCAGTTGTGGACAAAGCAACATGGAATGAAGTGAATAAGCAAAAGTTTGAGTATCTTCAATCATCAATGCCGTGGCACAGTGTTCGCGACCCTTTCATTATTGAGCCATCAGTGATTAAGTATATAAAAGAAGTGTGGAATTACACAAAGAGAGCTATTCTAGTTGCTCTTGATCCACAAGGCAGATTGTCCTCCCAAAATGCTCTTCACATGATATGGATTTGGGGAAATTTGGCCTTCCCTTTCACAAGTGAAAAAGAAGAATCATTGTGGAAGCAAGAGATTTGGAGCCTCGAGCTTCTTGTCGATGGCATTGATCCCGCACTTTTGGACTGGGTACGTAACAGTAACATTCCCTTTGTCTCATCATATTATTAAGTGTCATTCTTGAATACTGTTCAAACAAATATTACTTTTTTTTCTTCCAATGTTACCTTTATTTAATTAAAGTAGTTGGTTGCAAGTATATAACGAACGAGTTATAGTAAATGAGAGTACGTATAAATTACAACAGCAGTAGCGGTTACAGTTACGTTACACTGGCTTCTGTATTAGGCCTGGAAACGCAACTAAATGCGGCTGATGCAACTGAAATTGCAGCCATGATACAACTTGTGAAGGCTTCAAAGTCCTATACTTTCTGGCCACCACTACTGCAACTGCGACCGCAATTAAAACAATGCAAAACTACGGCAATTCAATTTTACAGTAATCAACATAATTAAAATTTATCTTATCCTCGTTGTTGCAGATGACAGAAGGAAAAATCATATGTCTATATGGAGGCGAAGATCTAGAGTGGATAGAAACATTCACAAAAACAGCAATGAACGTAGCAAGAACAAGCAACTTCGATTTAGAGATGGTATACGTAGGAAAAAGCAATGCAAAAGAAAGAATGCAGAGGATGATAACCACCTTCAACAATAAAAAATTCAGTTACTTTTTTCCAAACGTGACATCCATTTGGTTCTTTTGGGCAAGACTTGAGAGCATGTTGTACTCAAAATTACAACATGGAAAGACAGTCGAAAACGACAAGATCATGAGTGAAGTTATGACAGTACTAAGCTTCGATGGTAGTGATCGAGGTTGGGCAATATTCTGTAGAGGACCATCTGAAATGGCTAGAGCTAAAGGTGATACTGCTTTAACAAGTTTGAGAGATTTTGATAAATGGAAACATAAGATTGAACAAGATGGTTGGGTTCCGG
Source organism: Trifolium pratense (assembly GCF_020283565.1). Taxonomy (NCBI): domain Eukaryota; kingdom Viridiplantae; phylum Streptophyta; class Magnoliopsida; order Fabales; family Fabaceae; genus Trifolium; species Trifolium pratense. The sequence continues at coordinate 28,409,472 of NC_060065.1, forward strand.
CATTGAATGATTATATTAAGGAAATTCAGCAACCACATCATTGTAACAGGCTTATTCTTCCTGGGAGTACCGGTGGAATACCACAGAAAGTTGTTTGTGCTGAATGTGGGCGCCAAATGGAAAAATATTTCATGTATCGTTGCTGCGTCGAGTGAGACAAGCGTACTTTCAAATTTGGATTCTTTGCAGTCACAAATTGCACACATTCATATAGTCAGCACATCTTTAGATCAAAACCGGGTGGCCAAAATCTGTAGTATAAAATCTTAAATGTCTGATCACAATCTAATGATCACCGATGTGCTGACAACATGAATGTGTGCAACGAGTGACTACAAAGATCCAAATTTGTGTCGTGTTGCATACTATCATTATTTGCTTCATAATTTAGTTATGAATAATGTTGGTTGAGAATTAATTATGTTTTATTATAGAGTCATATTAAGCTCCATCTTTGTGAGTTATATGTAGTTTGCTATTTATGTAAGGTGGGGATATATTGTCTACTAGCTCGCAAATTATAAAGTGTGGTGTAGAACTTTTGATATTACAATAAATAATATAATGGGCTGTTTGTTGTAATTTTGTTTTAAAATAGATTTGTGTTATATAATTTTGTGTAAAAAATTTTTATAAAGAAACTTTTTATAAAAGTTTCAAATAAAAATTTGATTTGAATAGTTATTCTTAAAATGTGATTATAAGTATTTGATCATTGAAACTTTTTTTGAATATCAATATTTCGAAAAATCATTTAATTTTGAAGCTATTTCAAATAAATTTTCATAAAAATTATTTTTGAAATTCAAATTTTTGGAAAAATTGTGATTTTGACTATGTTTTGATCTTCAATAATGTGTGTTTATGTTATATGATGTCAAAATTAGTGTTTCAATTTAGAAAAAACAAATATAAAAAACTTATAATATTTTGAAAATTAGTTTTAGAAAATCTATTTTAAAAAATACAAAGGAAAAATCCATTTTTTTAAAGCTGAAACAAACAGGCCCAATATTTAAGTCATTTTGCGTTGTAAGCACCATCATTTTTTTTTTAATTTTGTCTTCCTTATTTTTCATCTGCTTACTTACTATTTATTTATTTTTGATATTTCTTCCAAAAACGAAAATAAGGCTGTCATAAACTGGAAAAAAAAGGAGGAAGGAACAAAGAAAGACAGGATATTGTGGACGGAAGGAAAGGATGGGTGCAGAGTGAGTAAAGTGTATTCCTTCTTTTTTCACTTTATTTTTTTTTTTCATTTTAAATTTATTTGATTTTAAATAAAAATCCTCCGAGATTCAACATGCTCTTCCGAGCAAGAACTCGGGTAACATAACTACGAGAGAATATTTCATTGAAAATCCACATTGAAAACTTGAGTGAAGATGTGGTGTTTCTCTTTCTTGTGGTCCTCAAGCATTGACTTATTGTTATTCTTGAAGGTCTATGATAAATGCGTTTTGCAATATAAAAAATAAGTATTTGAGTTGTCGATCGTAACCATAAGGACTCGTGCAATATTAAAACTGCTCAACAATTAATATTGTACATGAATTTGATCAAATGCATTAAAGGGAAAACAATAGCAAAGATATAATATTGTTGGGATTAGATTTTGTTAATTACTCATCTAATTAAATAATTAATGTATCCACTTGATCGATCATACTTTTTAAGTTTTAAATATGTTTACATATATCGCTTTTCATACGTTTCCAACAGGTTGTCAGAACCGGACCGGTCATCGAACCGGCAAGCTCACCGGTTCAAGGTTCAATTGGTCGGACCGGGTTCAACCGGGGTCGAACCGTTTTTAATTAAATATATATTTTAATTAATATATAAATAAAAAAATATGAATAATTGTTCAATATTTCATAATTTCACACATTAAAAAGATAAAATATCAAATGTCAAAATAAAATAAAATTTATAATTCAAACCAAATTAGAAATTATATAATAAACTAAGTTCAATAACACAAAATAGCACCATAACATCAATTGACAACATACTGCTTTCAAAAAAAATCAATTGACAACATACTACCAAAACCAAGTGCCAAGTGAAAAAGCAAAAACTAAATGTTCATCAAGTTCATAAAGACTAGTGTCCAAATGCATAGCTAAATGCAACGTAATAATCATTATAATGTTCATCTAGACATAAAAAGTTAAAAACTAATAATCATTATAGTCTTCAAGGTAATAGTAGTACCGCCGGCGCCGGAGCAAGAGGAGGAAGGGGAAGGGTTTGTGGCAAGGTTGAAGAGGGTGGAGGAGAGAAGAGAAAAAAAATTAAGCGTTTTTACGTGATGACTAATGAGAGAAGAGAAAAAAGATGAAAAACAACTTTTCCTATTCCTACGTTGTTTCAGATTTTTTTTTTTTTAAAAAAAAAAAAAAGATTTTGCCTTGTTTTTAAAAAAAAAAAAAAAAAAGCAAAACCGTTTGGACCGGCCGGCCGGTTCGCCGGTTCAACCCGGTTCAACCCGGTTCGCCACGGTTTTTTCCCGGTTGGTTTCCTGTCCGGTTTTCGATCATAACCGAGCCGGTTTCATGGCCGGTTCACGGTCCGACCGGTCCGACCGGCCGGTCCGGTCCGGTTCTGACAACCTTGCGAGAAATCCATCATACTTATTAACTTTCGATTTGTCACTCAATTAATAGATACAATGACATTACAATCTGATGTGTTTGTGATTGTAAACCTAAGTCTACTTCAAAAATTAGATTTCATAAAAAGTCTATTTCTTGCACTTTTGAAATCAAAAATATCAATTTTAAAGTTTAATAATAACCTCACAAGTGCATAAAAGTATCGTCGTAATAAAAGTGTATCGATCTCCATAGACAAGCGAAAATAAAATGCATATGGTTTTATAAGTATAGGTTAGATTACAAATAATAAAAAGTAGTAAAAACAAAGAGAGGATGTTTAGAAGAGATTTTGTTTGGATTTGAGCGGTTGGAAAGCAAAATAAACTAAAAGATATATTTCTCGTAAAGCATGATTTAAATTTTAATCCTATCGGCTATCACGTAAAGCAAATGTTATGAGAAAAAAATTTATAAACAAAATATAAGTGATGGAAAAATCACGATACAAAGACGTGAGAAGAAAACATTTTAAAACGGAACAATAAAAGGTGACAAGTGCCTTCTTATCACACAAATAAAGACACAAGTAGTTTTTTTCTTTAAAATTAATTATTATTATGAGAAACGGCAAAATAATGGGCCAACCCAATCCCACCATCGAGCCATCTTCAACAACGACTTATTTCGTGGGTTGACTTAGACTCATAAATAAATACTCCATCATCAAAAGTTTATTTTTCATATTCATTCAATAATTGATGTATTTAGTCTGTATTATAAATCAAATTCATCAATTTTTTAATAAATTTGAAAAATTGACTTTTACTTAGAATTAAAGCTTAATTATATTTTTGGTCCCTTATTTTTATTTTAGGTTTCAAGTTGGTCTCTTATCTTTTAAAAGTTTCAAGTTGGTTTCTTATCTTTTCTACATGTTTCAAATTGATTCCTCCCGTCAAATTTTTCACTATTACCATTAAATTTGGACACGTGTCATCTTTTCAAGGGTGGTTTCTTAATGCAACATTCATATTTTTTTTATTTTATTAAAAACAATCTATCACAATTTTTTTATATGAATTTCAAACCACACATAGATGATTATGGAGATCATAAACAATTTCCAATATTTCCTATTGGATTGGATGGATTATTTATGTTGTTTTCAATCATAAATACAAGAGAGTGACATCACATTAAACTCAAAATATTCATGAACAAATTACCAATTCCCCTTATATTACAGGGATTAGGAATTTATCCCTTGAAATTGACAAATAGGCAAATATAATTCATAAACTATTTTTTTAAGTAGTATGTTGGTTAGAATTCCAAATTTTTATGGTGTTCGAATTCTGACTCCTACATATAAAATGTAATATTCCAGTACCTAAGTTAAGCTCAAGACAATTCATAAACTATTTTTTTTTGTGCTCAAAGTTCATAAACTAATTTACTTTACTAATAATAAGTGATACATAAATCAAGAACTATTGACGGAATATTAATGACATTGGAAAATTGTAAAAAAAAATAAAAATAAAAATATTGGAAAAAATGACCAATCACAAATTAAAATGCTCAAACTTCTTAAATGGGGCAAGAAAATTCAAAGAAGACTGAGTACAAGTCTTCTGAGAGTAGTCCACACGTTTTATGGCTATAAAAAAAATAAACAAAACAAGTGAAACAACCATCAAATAACAAGGATTTTAGAGAGAGAAAGAGAGAGAGAGAGAGGGATTCCATTCCCAGTTTTGAATCTAATTTCCAAAAAGAACACCAAAAACTTAGCCTTAATGGCTAAGAATAATAACTTCTCATTCTTCTTCTTCTTCTTCTTATCATTCTTGTCTCTTCTTTTTTCCATTCATGCTAAACTCCAACTTCACCCTTCAGACACAAAAGCTCTTACAACTCTCCAAAACAACCTCGGACTTAACACAACAAATCCAACAAATCACCCGTGTAATGCTGAGGGTGTGTTCTGTGAGAGAAGACTCAACAACAATGAAAGCTATTCCCTCAGAGTAACAAAACTTGTTTTCAAAACAAAACAACTCAGAGGAACACTTTCTTCTGCCATTGGAAAACTTTCAGAGCTCAAAGAACTCTCTCTTTCGAACAACAAACTCGTTGACCGAATCCCACCTTCCATAGTTGACTGTAGAAAGCTTGAAATTCTTAACCTTGCTAATAATCTTTTCTCTGGTGAAGTTCCTTCTGAATTACCTTCTCTCATTCGTCTTCGTTTTCTTGATATCTCTGGGAATAAACTCTCTGGAAACTTGAATTTTCTTCGTTATTTTCCCAATCTGGAAACTCTCTCTGTTGCAGACAATCACTTTACAGGGAGAGTTCCTGCTTCTGTTCGTTCTTTTCGCAATCTTAGACAGTTTAACTTCTCTGGTAACCGTTTTCTTGAAGGTGTGCCGGTCAATCAGAAGCTTCTTGAATATCAAGATACTGATAATACTGTTCCTAAACGCTATATCCTTGCTGAGAATTCAACTTCAAATCCACCAAGGAGAAATATTCATCACTCTCCAGCAGGTGCTCCAGCTCCTGGTCCTGCAGCTGCTATACACAAGAATAAGAAGAGCAGGAGGAAGCTAGCTGGATGGATTCTTGGGTTTATAGCCGGAGCATTCGCCGGAATACTTTCCGGTTTTGTGTTTTCGTTGCTGTTTAAGTTGGCTTTGGCTTTAGTTAAAGGAAAAGGAAAGGGTTCTGGTCCGGCAATTTATAGTTCATTGATTAAGAAAGCTGAGGATTTAGCTTTCTTGGAGAAAGAAGACGGTTTAGCTTCGTTGGAAATCATCGGAAGAGGTGGATGTGGTGAGGTTTACAAGGCGGAATTACCAGGAAGTAATGGTAAAATGATTGCTATCAAGAAGATTATTCAGCCACCTAAGGATGCAGCTGATTTAGCTGAAGAAGATAGTAAGATTTTGCATACTAAGATGCGGCAAATTAAGTCAGAGATTGATACCGTTGGTCAGATTCGTCATCGAAACCTTTTGCCTTTGTTAGCTCATATTTCTAGACCTGATTGTCATTACCTTGTGTATGAGTTCATGAAGAATGGTAGTTTGCAGGATATGTTGACAAACGTTGAAAGAGGTGAAGCGGAGTTAGATTGGTTGTCAAGGCATAAGATTGCACTTGGTGTCGCAGCTGGTCTTGAATACCTTCACACAAGCCATAGTCCACGTATAATTCATCGAGATCTCAAGCCTGCAAACATTCTTCTTGATGATGATATGGAAGCTAGGATCGCGGATTTTGGACTTGCAAAAGCAATGCCTGATGCACAAACACATATCAGTACATCGAAAGTGGCTGGCACTGTGGGATATATCGCGCCTGAGTATCATCAGATATTCAAATTCAGTGACAAGTGTGACATATATAGCTTTGGTGTTATTCTTGGTGTTTTGGTGATGGGAAAACTTCCTTCTGATGACTTTTTTCAGAACACGGACGAGATGAGTTTGGTCAAGTGGATGAGAAATACTATAATTTCAGAAAATCCGAAGGACGCAATTGATGCAAGGCTCATTGGTAATGGTTTTGAGGAACAAATGCTTCTGGTTTTGAAGATTGCCTGCTTTTGCACCATGGATAATCCTAAGGAGAGGCCTGACAGTAAGAATGTTAGGATTATGTTGTACCAAATTAAGCACTAGTTAATTTGATGATGTGTGAAATAAAATGTATAACAATGTGTGATTAAGTGTGTCTGTTTAGTAATCAATATATTAGTAAATAAATGCTAAGGTGTTTGTTTCAAAGGATAATGTTGTTTTCATTACAACATGCTGAATTTCAAGAAAAGAAAAAATAACCTAGAAAGAAATTCAGCATTGTGATGATCTATGTCTAATTGATTCTGTAACTATGTGGTCTATGTTTCTATATTGATCAATAAAATACTACCATGTTGTAACCAAACATTCATTCTGAGTATTTTTATGGATAAGCATTTTCCATCATTAATTTTGATTAAGAAAAGAAAAAAAAAAGCTCTTGATATCATAGCTAAGCTTCAAATTTGGACAAAAGAGTGACTAGGCACAACACTTGATATCTCTGCAAGATGTATCAACAGTTAAAATGATAAACAACACAATCCTAAGTTTCTCTAGTTATTTTCTTTTATATTTCGTTTTACACATTTGTTTTTCACTCTCTTCTTTTCTCACTATCACTTTGTCTCTTTTTTCTTTTGCTTTTCTATATTGATCAATAAAAATTCAATTTGGGAATAGATGGACTCTCTATAGGACCTATTTTACTAACGGGATTTATAACTACTTTAGCCACTTTAGCGGCTCAGCCGGTTACTTGAGAATATCGATTATTCTATTTCCTGATGTTAGCAATGTATAGCGGTCAAATCGGACCGTTCTCTTCTCGAGACATTTTACTTTTTTTCATCATGTGGGAGTTGGAATTAATTCCCGTTTATCTACTTTTATCCATATGGGGGGAAAGAAACGTTTGTATTCAGCTACAAAGTTTATTTTGTACACTGCGGGAGCTTCTATTTTTTTATTAATGGAAATTCTGGGTATCGGTTTATATGGTTCTAATGAACCAACATTAAATTTTGAAACATTAACTAATCAATCGTATCCCGTGGCGCTCGAAATAATATTCTATACGGCATTTCTTCTTGCTTTTGCTGTCAAATCGCCGATTATACCCTTACATACATGGTTACCAGATACCCACAGAGAGGCACATTACAACACTTGTATGCTTTTAGCCGGAATCTTATTAAAAATGGGAGCATATGGGTTGGTTCGAATTAATATGGGATTTTTTTTACCATGCTCATTCCATATTTTGCCCCTGGTTAATGATATTAGGTTCTATTCAAATAATCTATGCCGCTTCAACATCTTTTGGTCAACGTAATTTAAAAAAAAAAAAGAATAGCTTATTCTTCGGTATCTCATATGGGTTTCATAATTATAGGAATTGGTTCTATAAGTGATACTGGGCTCAACGGGGCCATTTTACAAATAATATCTCATGGATTTATTGGCGCTGCGCTTTTTTTCTTGGCAGGAACTAGTTATGATAGACTACGTCTTGTTTATCTTGACGAAATGGGCGGAATGGATATCCCAGTGCCAAAAATATTCACGATTTTCACTATCTTATCAATGGCTTCGCTCGCATTGCTAGGCATGAGCGGTTTTGTTGCAGAATTGATCGTTTTTTGGGGAATAATTACTAGTCAAAAATATCTTTTCATGATGAAAATCCTAATGACTTTTGGAACAGCTATTGGAATGATATTAACTCCTATTTATTTATTATCTATCTTACGGCAGATGTTCTATGGATACAAGTTTTTCAATACACCAAACTCTTATTTTTTTGATTCTGGGCCGAGAGAATTATTTATTTCGATTTCTATCCTTATACCTGTAATAGGTATTGGTATTTATCCGGATTTCATTTTCTCATTCTCGGTTAACAAGGTTGAAGCTATTCTATCTAATTTTTAATAGATCATTTTCCTGAATAAATGAATCAAAAAGAGAAAAAAAAAACCTTTGTTTTGTCCAATGAAAAAAATATATATATATATTTCCGTTAGATTTACTTAAAAAAATAGAAATTATAATAGAATATGTTTGTTGTTTGTGAGAACCCCTTGAATCATTCCATTACTTGATTGAAAGGGTTCTCGACAATTTATGAAAACTATATATTTATATGCTTTCCATATTTTGATTTCTCAGGTTCTTTACTGATTAAAATTCAATTAGATGTAAATGAACCATAACTATGTAGTCTATGTTTCTATATTGATCAATAAAATAACGGGATTTATAACGGGTTTTTGATCTATTGATCAACACAATCCTAAGTTTCTCTAGTTATTTTCTTTTATATTTCGTTTTACACATTTGTTTTTCACTCTCTTCTTTTCTCACTATCACTTTGTCTCTTTTTCTTTTGCTTTTCTACTTTTTCTTCCTCTACGTTCTCACTCTATGGAAAGAAAAAAGATGTATATCCAAAGTCAACATGTTCATAGTCCTGAAACAAGGACACATGTGTTCCTCATTTGCCGTAGGGGTCCTTTGACTAGAACATAGATAAGTTTACAAGTGATCTTCCTTGTATTTGCATTAGCCGCCTAAGAAATAATTGGCATTGCATTTACTCATAAAATGTAAAAATGACAAAGCAGCTGGAGGCAATGACCAAACTCAATTGCATTTATTGATTGATAATACAAGAATTAAGATGCTGTAATTAAACAACTTTTGGAGAAAGCATGTTTTATAATGCAATCTTAGGTGTAACAGAAAGCATGTGGTACACGTGTGTACCAAGTTTATTAACCATTGGATACATCACTATAATAATGAATCGTCAAAAAAAAATTCACTATAATAATTAATGGTTGAGATTATTTACAGTTGCTTGGTTACTCAGGTTACAGAAAAAGTTGCTACATGTTCCACAACTGTAGTATTCCAAATTTTCAATTGTGAACCCAAAGAGGCTATGGCATTTAACTAAGGAACTACCTCACATGCTTCTTACTTGTACTAGTATACACCTTCCAAGGTATATCCTTGCTAAGTAGATATTAAAGTATGATGATCATTAGTTATGCCATTCGAACTTTGGAAGATCAATTATTAAACTGAGGATTGTGCACTTCCAAGTTATCTATGAAGCATAAATTTTCCATATTTTCAAAATATGAATGAAGTGATCTATCAGCAAGAACCTGGAACAAGAACAAAAAACCCACTGCATTTCCGATTCCATAGGTTTCTGTTTCCCAATCTACGTATTGGAGTTTCCAATTGGTTCAGCAAGGAATATCAGTTTAAGATTGCACCAGAAGGAGCCAGTGTTCAAGCTCTGTGAAAAAGAGAGAATTTCTGAATAGCGCGAGAAAGTACTTAGGTAGGCACCACCTGAGTTTAGCCACTGAAAGCAACAATGCAGTTGAATTTATTTTGATATAGTTTTACGCTAAATCAGAAAGAGGCATAAATTATAAAATAATATGCATTCATGCCCCATCTGTGTGATGTAAACAAAATTAGTGAATTTATGATGAATCATGAGATAAAAGAAACAAAGTAAGATTATCAATTAATTCCAACTCAAGCATAATTTACACTAGCCTCATTTAAATGGATTGTCTAACACATAGCATGGTATACATTCATTTTACTGTGTAATGAGCTCCTTCATTACAGATATATTTCAATCAAATTGGTTTAATATGTTCTCTATCAAACATAGACATAAGGTGACATTCTCCCCAGCTATGTAATTTTAGAGACTAGTCCCATAAGTCAAAAGATATACTAGTAAAAAAAAATATACAGGAAGAAAAAGTTAAAAACACTATGTTTCACATTATTATACCTTTCTGATATGCCTCTTTATATCTGACATCAGTTGCAGTCGCGCATATATATTTTCAGAGTTAATAATAATAATAATAATAATAACTGCCTTCAATCCAACTAATTCCGGGAATTTTCTTTTGACCTCGTATCATTTTATCCCTCAATTTCTTTGCATCATCCCACCTCCCATCGCCAGCATATATATTGGAAAACATAACCTTGTAAACATTGTCAGAAGGATTACTTTTAAAAATCTGCGGAGCTACAGTTTCTGCCAACTCGGAATTTCCATAAGAATCACAGCATGATAATAAGGCTCCCAATATGGCCTTGTCTACTGGTTCTGGTAAGGACTGAGTGAGATTGTAGGCCTCTTCTAACCCCCCAGCACTTCCAAGAAGCTTCACCATGTAAACATAGTGCTCAGGTCTAGCTTTGAAGTTGAAATTCATTTTTCATTCCCCGGAACATCTCCCGGCCGTCTTTAACTAGGCCAGCATTACAACAAGCACAAACGAGAGCAGATAATGTTGCTTCATCAGGTACCAATCCTCTCTCCAGTATCTCATCAAACAGCGTGAAAGCCTCGGAAGCACATCCATACAAGCCTTAGCCAAAATTACTGAATTATAAGAAATTATATTACGTTCAGGCATTATCTTAAACACACAAGTTCCCAAGTGCAGGAAACCACACTTGGAATACATATCTATGAGAGCAGAGGAAACCTTGACATGTGATTCCAATCCATGCCGAAGAACATAACCATGTACCTCACATCCTGGTACTACAATTGCCGTCTGAGCTATAGAAGCCAGCACAGTGGCAATCAAAACAGAATCCGGCCTCTTGCTATCCATGTTTAATTTCCTGAAATAGAGCAACACTTTCTGATACTCCCCACACTGAGAATACCCAGCTATTAGAGCAGACCATGTAACCAAATCAGGATTGAAAATGCAACAAAAGACTCTATATGCTGAATCCATGCACTTACACCTCAAGTACAAACTCACCAGTAAACTACCTACATGAGAATCATAAATAGGCCCACTCTTTTAACTCAAACCATGTAATCCTTGGCCAATGCTCAGCAGGCTAGAATCTGCAATACCCACAAGCAACCCAGCCAATGTATACCCATCAGGCTTCTTCCATAATGTCTCATTGAGCTAAACATTTGAATACGTATATCCCACATACTACACACATAAGCCAAAATCAATGAGTTCCACAAAACTAAATCCGGTTCAGCAATCCCATTGAACACTCTACACACTTCATGAACAAAGCCAAGTTTTGAATAAGCACCCACAAGTGCACTACAACAAATAGGGTTCAGTCCCAATCCTGCAGACAGAGAACTTCCATGAACAAGTCTTAGCATACGAAAATCAAAGTTATTGGAGCATGCACGTATAACACAAGCGTAAGTGTAATTATCAGGCCTTATGTCAGCCTGAAAGTGAAACATGGTTCTAAACATATAGATTGCATCCCGAAATCTTCGAGTCTTTGCAAAAGCTCGAATCATGTAATTCCAAAGGTAAACACTTTGAATGGAAATTTTGTCGAACACATGGTATGCATGGTTAATGTGATTGTTAAATGCATAAAGTGTCTAATGATTTGAGTTGCATAAAAAGGGTCTTGTGAGAAATGAGTCGTCTTCAAAAGGCAAGCATGTAACTGCTTCACCTGCAATAAGGACTTGCAAAAGCTGGTGAGTTCAGAATGGTGCCATCGAAACTGAGTCAACATTTCCAAAATAAAAATCAGCTCTAGATATCATATCACAGCTAAGCTTTAAATTTGAACAAAAGAATGAATAGGCACGACACTTGATATCTATGCAGTCTGCATCAACAGTTCTAGTTGTTTGTTTCCTTTTACACATTTGTTTATCACTCTCTTCTTTTCTCACATATTTCACTTTCTTTTTTTCTTTTGCTTTTCTACCTTTTCTTCCTCTCCGTTCCCTTAATTCTGTGTTCCTTATTTGCCTTAGAACAGTGAGAAGTTTACCATTGCATTATATCATCTCCAATGGTGCACTACTTATTAGGTATTTATGGTATTTATTAGGTAATATCATTGGAGTATCACCCATTTGAGTACCTATTAGGTAGCACTTCTAAAATAAGAACTCTCTCTCCTCTTGGACTCATCTTATTTTTCATTAAAATATTTTTTCATGGGACCCACTTTATTTTATATACTCAATTTAAATTATTGAATATTTATAAAAATCAAAAAAATTTTTTTGGTACATCACAAAAACACAAATTTTGAAATTATGTAATGTTATTTTAAATTATTTTTTAATTGTGTAATTCTTAAAATTATGTAATGTTATTTTAAATTATTTTTTAATTGTGTAATTCTTAAAATTTGCCAATATTATTTTAAATTAAATTTCGAATTTTAATTATTTTTTCGAATTATAAAAAAAATAGCTTTTTGCAAATCCAAACAATGGAATTTTAATATTTACCTTTCCATTCCATTCCAATCCACCACATACCACCAATCCAAACATAGCATTGGTTCCCCTTGGTAGTATCTCTAAAGTAACAGGTGTACTATGACGTGGAACTGTTGTTTTCGATTTTAAAAAAAAGTTTTGAAAAAGCTAAATAACTGAAAATATTATTGGCCGAGTCGCGCCTTATCAGATGAAACGTGATCAATGAAATAAGGCCATGCGTAACTGATCGAATAGGATAGGTGCTGACCCAAATAACTGTCCATGACTTGGTCTTGCGCACAATTAACATGCCCGACTCGATTCGAGCCGGACGGACGGCGGCGGCGCGCGTGATATTCGATAAGGAGTGTGTGGTCCACCGTTTACAAAACGGGGTACCCCTTGGGGCACACCCCAAGAGGACTCTTTTCTATATATAAACACATCTAAGAGATGTGTTCCTTCCCTTCAACGTGGGACTTAGAAATGCTTTTTTCAATTCAAACTTCTCTTAGTTCATAACTTGTGTTTATTCTATACCAAGTTTTTTCCTTCAATTTTCACGTCATGTTCCAACAGGAACCATTGACGGCAACGAATGAACGTTTATGTGCGCATTTATTGCATTTGTCCCCCACTCGTGTGTAGGTGCTCAGTGACATGTGTATGTGCATTTATTTTGCTATTGAGGCGATCAAGATTAATGATATTCAATAAAAATGCATAAATTATTGATTTTGATCGGTCTCAATAACATATCAAATGATTTTATATTTTTGTAAAATTTAATATGGCTTATCTATATGATATAAATTTTCAATCTAAAGGTAGATTTTGTGAAATTTGTATTCATTGAAGCTTTATTCATTGGTGTATCATTACTCTACCTGTGTAATTTGATCCCTCTCCTAATAGGGTTTAGGAAGTTACACCTTTTAATATACCTTGATTTTATTTTGATCTAGTGGATATTAAAAAGTCACTTATAGATAGAGTTGGGTATACAGACTAATCCGCTCCATTTAACCCGACCCGCATAAACCCGCACTTTAAATGAGCCGAACTAGCCCATCAGCAAATTAAAACAATTTATGATAAGTTGGCCCGAGTCTGATCGACGTTAGCCCACGGGTTAAACAGTTGATCCGTTGACTATTACAAAATAAAATTAACAAAAAAATCAATTTTTGTTTAAAAAAACTAAAATATTGATATTATAAAATTCTTCTTGTTTTTTTTATACTAAAAATAAGATGTTCATTCATTCCAATAATTGATAGAATACATCATATGCAAATACAAATTCAACTTCGGTAAAAACGTAAAGGATGAATCTGCGAACAAACTCACAGCATCCAAGTTAATAGCATATAACGGCAAAATGCCTACAAGTATAATATGATAAAATTAAAGTCACTAGAATGTCCATGTTTCCGGATCTGCAACGTTGACGTCCAAATCATTGATTGAATTTGTAATTGATTGAAGTTTATCTTTCACTATGAACTAAACAAACACCGTAACACGACGGATAATCCAAAACGCTGCACCAATCGGACGACGACCAACACACTGCCGCACTTAGACGACTAGAATCACAACAAAAGAAAAAACTAAAAAACTTGATTATGTGAAAATCACTTATTTAGATTAAACGAGAGGAAAATAAAATGCGGAGGGGGTGATTTTAGGTAAAAAAAACCTAAAACCACCCCTCGCCACTCAAGGAAGAAGAAGAAGAAGAAGAAGAAGAAGAAGAAGAAGAAAAAAAGAAAAGAAAATTAGGGCCGGTTGAGAGAGAGGGATTGAATCACTTTTGAAAAACAATTCAGATTTAAAATTCTTATTTTTTAAAAGCTTAAAAAAACTATTATTTTAAATAATTTTATGTTATAAAATATAAATTATAAATAACAAATAAAAAATAGTTTGTGAGTGTACTGAGCAAGTTTCTCAGACTTAATGGGCCCGCCACGGTAAGGCGGATCGCCCATCTCAAGTGGATATGGATAAGACCAGGTTATGGACCAACGGGTATGTCCAGAAGCATAGGAAACAAGCTCTGTGGTAGCGGGCCTCCTGATTTTGAAGGCCTCAAATTTTTTTATATGGTAGTAGTATTAGTAAAATTAAGGGTGTAAAAATTAACTATTCCTACAAAATATAAAGGCCCACTTTGACAGGTCCAATCTCTCAACAAAAAAAAAGCAAAAAAACTCAATCTCTCAACAAAAAAAAGCAAAGAAACACATTAGACAATAAAAAAAAAAAAAGGAATTCGGAAAAGAAAACAAACAAACAAAACGTGTTTGTTCAGTCTATCACACGTGACACGAAGTGACAAACCACCATCGATCCACCACCAAGAACGACGGCCAGTCACTCATCAACCACCCATCATCGCCCTACCAACTACTCAGAAACTCAATTTCCATTGTCCATTGAAGCTAAAACAAAGGTAAAAATTGATCTTTCACAATTTAGGTTTCTAAATTTGATTTGCTAATGATAGAATATGAATTTTTTTTTTATGTGGGTGTTACCTCGAATTTTTGACCATATGCATTTAATGTCAATTTGGTGTGTCATTTTAAATATGTCACTAAATAGAATGGACGGAAATAATAAATGGAATGTATCCATGGAGGTCCAAAATTGACACATTAAATAAGTTAATAAAATATATAAAGGGTGATTAATTTACCTAATTAAGTCTATTTAAAGTCTTAATTTCATAAAATATTTTATTAACAAGATGGCAAAATTGCCTTCGAATCGAATGGGGTTTCGAGTCTTGGTATTCGAAGATGTTTTGGACTTAGAATTATTTTCAGCAGGAAGTGGCAAGAGTTTCGAAGGCAGGGTTTGAGCGACAGTTGAAGCTAAAGAGGCGGTTACTTTCTTCAAACTTGATCAAGAGATCGTGGGTTCATGGGTTTGGGAAGCTGACGAAGCACGTTTGAACAAGCAATTGTTCATTCTTGTGCCTATAAATAGTAGTTCCTTTAGTTGGAATAAGGGTCACAATTCATATACAAAATTCACAAACCTAAAGTATCCATGCGTTTGAGAGAAAAGGGTGAAGTGAAGAACATGTATGAATTCGTGAACCATTTACTTTCTCTGTAAAACTTTGACATCTGGATGAAAGTAATCATGAAATGGTTAACACTTTGACATCGCAATTAGGAACTGTGTTAAATCCTCTAATTAATAGCACAAATGACAGTTACCAATTGTTGGCTGGTTAAATGAGTCGAATTGCTGATTTCTTTGGCGCTCCTCCAGTGCGTAACCAGCCATTTCGACCAATTTAGAACCAAATACCTGTTCAAGATCAGAGTATGTCTGAATATAGTGGGTATAACGTAAGTCATACTAACCCACCAGTAAGAGTTCGAGAAGAACCGCAAGTGCAAATGGGGATGCCTCATGTCCCTAATCCTGGTGTGACTTTGGTTCATCAAAACCAAGATGCTGATGAAGTTGTTAGAAATGTGAAACAAGATAATTGTGATGGCCAAAACAATTTGGCTAACATGGTTGAAATTGTACTTGCGCAGAATGGCCTTAACGTTGGTTTACATAGGCCAAACTTTGTATCAGCATTTTCGGAGTATGTACTCCAAGCTGAATTACCAAGGGGTTGGAAAATCCCTAAGTTTACAAAGTTCGCAGGTGACACTAGTGAATCCATTGTCGAACACATTGCTAGATATTTGGCAGAGGCAGGGGACTTAGCAAATAATGAGAATCTAAGGATGAAATATTTTCCTAATTCTCTCACTAAGAATGCCTTTACTTGGTTCACTACACTGCCCCCTGGTTTCATCCATCATTGGACCCAATTAGAAAGAGCTTTTCATGAGCAATTCTATATGGGGCAATCTAAAATTAGCCTCAAAGAGTTGTCAGGTGTGAGGCGAAAAACCTCAGAGTCCATTGAGGATTACTTAAATAGGTTTAGACTTCTTAAGGCTAGATGCTTTACTCAAGTGCCCGAACATGAGTTGGTTGAAATGGCCGTTGATGGCCTTGACTACTCTATTCGAAAGAAATTAGACACCCAACATTTAAGGGATATGGCACAATTGGCAGATAGAGTTCGATAAGTCGAACGCCTTAAGATAGAAAAGGCTAGAACTTCTAAGTTTCAGAAAAAAGAAAAAGTTGCATATGTTGAAACTTATGAAGATGATAATGAGTATCAAATCAATTACGAAGATATTGATGAAAGTGAGGTTTGTGTGGCAGAATTAAAGTCAGGGCCTCCTTATACTTGTAAATTGCTAAAGCCTTCGAATGGAAAAAATCCAGTTGAACCTAAAAGTGATAAATATGTTGCAAAAACTTACTCTTTTGATATTTCTATATGTGATGAAATCTTTGGTATTTTGGTAAATGATGGCCAAATAGTTGTGCCAAAAGATTTAAAAATTCCACCAATAGAACAAAGAAAGAAAAGAGGTTATTGCAAGTTTCATAATTATTTGGGTCATGAAACATCTCAATGTGTACTTTTCAGGGATCTGGTGCAGAAAACTCTCAATGAAGGTCGTTTGAAGTTTGATGATAAGAACAAACCTCAAATGAAGGTTGATTCTGATCCTTTGCAAGTGGCCGAGATATCATTTATTGAGCCATTCGAATGCACGATGGTGGAAGCTATGGAAGCAACTACTATGCAAGTTGTGAGCGAGGAAGAGTATGCTGAGAAAATTAAGGGAGTATATCCTCAGGCTGAGGAAGAGCTGGTTGATTTCCTTAACAAGTGCAAGTTAAGTAACAAAGAGGTCATGCTATGCCCCAGGTGCAGCTAGAGCTGTAAAAAGGGCCTTAAGGGGCCGGCCCTTTAAGGGGCGGACCCACTTATTCCTGATTATTAATTTTATTTAAATTTTAAACAATTTTTTTAGTGTCGTGAACTTATTCTCGTTTCCTTCAATCAGCACTGTCCACGATCGGCACCCTAAAAAAACTGTGTTTAAAATTTAAATAAAATTAATAATCAGGAATAAGTGGGTCCGCCCCTTAAAGGGCCGGCCCCTTAAGGCCCTTTTTACAGCTCTAGGTGCAGCATTGTGTGCGACAAAGAGGCTATTGCAGGCCTTACTAATTATGTTCCTTATGTCAAGAACAAAGGAAACTGGCCTAGGCAGAGTTTGAACAAAAGAAAAGAAAATTTTCAAGATCCTACAATCCAACAAAGATTGGGGCCAAAGACCTTCGTCCCTGCCAATCGTGTCCCTATGAATCAGTGGGCAAATGGTAGGTATGCTGCTTTTAACAAAAAAATTCTGGAAAAAGGTGCTTCGAGTCAAGGGACTCAACAAAATGTTGCAGAAGCTAAGAAGTACTCGTATAGGAATAACTATATGGGTAAGAATCCGATGACACAGACACAATGCCGTAGATTCCAACGCCAGAAGAAACAAGAAAGCCAAAAGACTTAGGCTGGGGGCAAGATTGCCATTACTGAACAAGCTAGGGGTAAACTGGCAACAATTGAAGAGGCTGGGGGCAACGTTGTTGTGGTTAAACCAGTCGAAACATGTAACCTTGTGGTGAAGAAGCCTGAAATGGTCAAAAGACCAATAAAAGAAAGAATCTCTCTTCTTCCTAGTGTTGCACCTGTTGCTAATGAGGAAGAAGATGAATATATGGATGATGATTTGTTAGATGAAGATCAGGACTTCAATGTTTTGGTCAACGTGGTGTCCATCTTACCACGAGAATATGACATGTGGTCCATGTCTGAAGAGGAGGATTTAGAAGATATTCTGCCAGTACCTAACATCAAGCCAATATGTTATTATGTCATGGACAATGGCTGTGTTGAGCAGCAACAAGCCATATTCGAGAAATCTGATGAAGGTATGAAAAACCATATGAAACCTTTATTTGTTAGAGCGAAGGTGAATGATGTGAGCATCAATAAGGTTTTGATTGATGGTGGCGCTGCAGTGAACTTAATGCCTCTTTCCCTACTAAGCAAGATTGGGAAGTATGAGACAAACTTGCACTCTCATAGTAAACACTGGGGTAAAATTTGATTTGTTATTGATAGAATATGAATTTTTTTATGTTAATTATAAGGATAATTATTTTTTATGTTATTTGCAATTTAAAATTGATGATGATTTTTTTTAATTGTATTTATTTTTTAATTATAAGATACAACTTTTAACATTTGCATGTGGCCTCTAAAATCTCGGGACCGACCCTGCATGAGATTACTTCCTCTCCGATGATCTCCACCCTCCCTATAATCTCTCCATGACTCCCTCAACTATCTCGCATAGGGATGACAATTTGACCCATCCCTGGACATCCGCAAAAAATACCTACAACGAGTAGGGTAAAAACACGCATTTTGGGTACAGGCACATGTATGAGTGCGAGTACGAGTACCTTAGTATCCATCCGCCCCGTACCCATATAATATATATTTATTTATTTATTTTATTTATATTATTATAATAATTTATGTATATCAATTTAAAAAAATAAAACTCTATTAAATTTTTATACATTTTTAATAAAAATGTTTATTTATAAGATAATGCAAATACAATGTGAATATGTCAACAAAGATATGAATTTTAGCATGAGGTTAACAATGATTTTGTTTATAATTTTCATTAGTCAACATTAAATTTTTTTATTTTTTTTAATTATATTAAAATGATATGATATTTTATAATTGATCGATTTATTTTCACAAAAAATGGGTAACGGGTACGCGTATGGGTACTTAGGTACCCATATGGTATGAGCACGAGTACAAAGATTGTTTACCCACGCTGATATGAGAATGAGTACATATATTTTTTCAAACTGCGGGTATGAGGATGAGTACTATAATACCTTACCCATTGCCATCTCGAGAAAACACATGAATATAATTGCAATTTCGATATATTTCAAAAAGAAATGTAAAATCGAGATACATCTTCAAAGTCTAAAAGAATGGTTTGTTATTGGATAAATAAATCCGTTGTTTCATTAAAAAATAAAACTGGTAAATATATTAAAAAAAGAAAATTGTAATAAACAAATGGCTTAAATGCAGTTTTACTCCCTGTTTTAAAAAATGTGGAATTTTACCCCCCTATTTTGAAAGAAAGCTGCAGAATTTTGGTGGGGAAAAATCCAACACATTATAAAATAGGGGGTAAAATTCGGCATTTTAAAATAAGGAGATAAAATTCCACATTTTTTAAAATAGGGGGTAAAACTGCGTTTAAGCCTAACCAAATAAATAGCAGTAGTAAATACGACCCGCTAGAAGGCTAGATTACCCCCGGCCCCAAAAAAAAAAAACGACTCGGTTTTTTTTTTCTTTCTTCGTTTCTTTATTTTTTGAAGGCAAATGTTAACATGTGCACCTAAGGCACGTGTTAAGAATACAAATATAGAAATATTTTCTCGAAACATGTGTATTATATCTTTTAAGCATTAAATTTATTTATAATATTAAATACAAATTTCTAATTATAGAAACCTTAACATGTGTCCTATATGCACATGTTAATAGTACTCTTTTTTTGAATAAGAAGATCAGACGTAGAAAAAACGCATACTTTTCTTTGTTTTGCCATCAAACGCTTTCTTTCTATGCAAAAGGGATAGTTTCTTGTTACTACAAATCTTTCTAACCCTAAATTCAATTTAATTTCATTCTAGTCAACAATCAATTCATAATTTGTTTTCTGTTTGCGACACTCTTTCGGTCTTCGTCAATCTTGATTATCACGCTCAAAAACCTCACAACACAATGTAACACGTTCGTGTAACTCGCTCCGAGTCTCGTTCTCTTCGTTTTCAATTGTTTTTATCATGCCGATGGCTAAAGCGGATTCCAAAGTCGTTGATAACCGCGGTAAATCGTTTCTATCCGTTTGCAATTTTCTGATTTTTGATTTTTATATTTTAGATCTGAATATTTCGATTAGGTTTTTAATTCAATTTTTTGTTGGAGTTAAACACCCATTATTTCTCATTTTTTACCCCTTTCATTTTCAGGGATCGAAGATGAATTATCGTGCGTGGAATCATCGTTGCTGGTTAATCTCATACATGACTAACAAACAGGTATTGATTTATGGTATTTTTTTTTTGCAAATTGTAACTTGTACGCATCGCAACATAATTCTGGATTAAGGACCTGTTTGTTTGAGATTTGAAAAAAATTATTTTCAAGAAAATCATTTTTTTTAGAGATTTTGAAAAAAATCTAAAGCTATTTGCTGTTTGTTTACAATCATTAAAATCTATTTTTTTAAGATGGTGAGGGATGATGAATGATAAAAAAAAGGATTTTGACAAAGCTACTGAAAATAGATTTTGACAAAGCTACTGAAAATAGATTTTTTTGGTGAAAAATCTGAAACAAACAGGCCCTAAATTACATAGAAAAATAATGAAATCCACTAGCAATAAGTTGTGAAGAGGTTGTGGTGTTGTGAATGTTGTCTTAAATCTGTAGTAACATAGCTATTTTTTGTTTTATTTTTTTAAAATATTTTGTTCCATTCAGTCTTGTGTAATTGTTGGTTTACCGTAGTTGTTCGAGTCAGTTGGCATAGTGATCTCATCAGTAGCACATTCTACTTCCCCTTTCACCAAAAATGTAAAACAATGGCTCAGCCCCCATTGATTACTTGTTCTGTCCAAAATCTCTGTTGAGGTCAAATTGTGTTTTCATATGCCCAATAACATTGTGTGTTGGACTGACCTGGGCTTACCCCTACCTGACCAGTAACTTTATTTAGCCAAAATCGAGTTAAGCTGAGCTATTTAACCAAAAAGATCATAAACTATTCTTCATTATGAATTAATATGAAGCATAGACAGTCATCATATTAGGCATGTTTGGGTGACACCGTCGCAATGCTGACACATATGATCACATTGAATTATGTCATTTTCTCAAATTATTGCCGGTGTTGACGTGTCGGTGTCCATGTCATGTTCGGTGTATATATCGGTGTTCGGGCTTCATAGTGAATAATATAAAATTATAGTGAAAATAAAAAGGGAATTAAGCCAAGTAATTAAATATACGATTCTTATTCACTCCAAATGAAATGATTTTTCAATGATTTGCTTAGGGTCAGTTTGGTAAAAATAAGCTATAAGCTAGCTGATAGCTGATAAGCTAGCTGATAGCTGAAAAGCTAGCTTATAGCTGATAGCTTAAAAGCTAGCTTATTGAAATTAAAGTGTTTGGTAAAATTAGCTTTTAAAGTGGTTATTAAATATAAAATTACATAATTGATAGTGGGTAGTTTATTTTTTAGAGTGGGTAGTTATTAAATTAAAGGGTAAAAATGGAATAAAGTGTAAAAAGCTATAAGCTATAAGCTCAAATGCTACTTGAAATAGCATCTGAAAAAAAGCTATAAGCTAGTACAAAAAGCTTGTTACCAAACACCTCAAATTTTTTGAAACAAGCTTATAAGCTCATATAATAAGCTATAAGCTAGCTTATTTGTGTTACCAAACAGAGCCTTAATGGTTCTCATGAAGTCTAAATTAAAGATATGCTTATTTAGGTGCTATATGAAATGAAGAAATCCAGAAGTTGGGCTGCACTGCACGTTTCTGATAATTGTTGCTTTCATTATCGTAGTGTAAGTTTTGATTTAGTTGTTTGATCCAGATACTGGTTCTTATAGTTTACACAATTTATACACCTTTTGAGTAGGAAGAGATTTAATACGTTATTTGATGTGATTGAGATTTAGCTCTCTTGACAATCATAGCTTCCATCCATCATATTGCCGCGGCTACTGCAGAAAATTGTGGAGGACCAAAATTACGCAGAAGAAACTGCATCTTATGGTCAAAATGCTGATATTGTCCAAGTAGTGAAGGTAAGATTTACTCATTTATTAAATTTATTGTATATGATATGATGCACTTTTGATTTAGTCTTGTATGAAGGACCTATGATTGACACCATACCTTTGTTTGCGATCTAGTTGTCAAATAAGTAGCGTGTGTTGCAGAATCTTCTTGATATTTGGAGTATGTGTGGACCTAGTTTTGAAAAAACTTAATGAAATATCCATTGTACTACTTGTAACCTCCACATAAACTTAGAAAGGGAAATAAGAACTCTACAAATTGATGTTACTGTACCACATTGATGATTTTTGCCACATTGTATAGCTATTACCTGTATACATAATTTTGGTTCTTGTAATTAACTATGCCAGTTATAATTTGTCAGGACAAAATTGATTGGAATGAAACATTGATAAAGCGTTACGTAGGAAGAGGTGGGTAACCATTGTATGTTTATTATTAATTATAATTATTAATTACTAATTTATCATTATCGCTATCATTAGTAGGCTAACATTGATACATGGATTGGCTGGAGTAATTATAAATAATATCTTATATATATATATATATATATATATATATATATATATATATATATATATATATATATATATATATATATATATATATATATCTGTGTGTGTGTGTGTGTCCATCGATGTCCCTGAATGGAATATATGTCCCTCGATGTCCCTATATTAGATGTTCATAATTCTGCTATGTTTTGTTGCCTATTATGAAGTTTATTCGAATACCATATGAGAACAATTGAGTATATGTGCCTTGATGTCCATATTCTGCTCATAACGGTAAATAAGAAAGTTTGTTGTGTGTGGCTTGGTGCTTTTAATGCTAAATTGAGTATATCTCTATCGATGTCCCTAAATTGAGTTTTATGTCCCTGGATGTCTCTATATTGAGTTTTTATGTCCCTGGATGTCCCTAGATTTGATGGTCTGAATGCAATTTCAATGTGAACGGTTCAAATGTAAGTGTAGAAGTCCCTTGGCACCTTTAATGCAAAATTGAATATATGCCCCTTGATGTCCCTAAATTGAATATATGTACCTCAATGTCCCTAAATTAGATGTTCACAATTTCATTAATTGAATTTTTCTAGTTGAGATTTCAAAGGGTCATGCAGGGCTGGCCCACACTCTTTTCCTTTCAAAAAATCTCACTCACTTCCCTATATCGATCCAAGGCTACCAGGTATAATGTTAAGTTGAAGCTGTGCTATATTTTGTAGTTATTAGATTTTCGTGATTTTCCAATTGACTTTGTATTTGTTATTACAGTTCCAGTGAGAATTGTGGATCCATCAATGTCGACTGGAAGGTTGGATGCTGAAGCACGAGAAAATTATGGTACAAATGACTGGTAGATACGCTAAGGCTTCAAATGTAAGCCGCTTATGCCCTTTGTTTTGATATAAGGTTTGGATTGTTTTGTTTCCCAAATGGTCTCCCATTAATCGCGATACTTTTTGAACAAGATTAATCGCGATACTTATCTTGATAGGCTTGCTATAAGGTTTGGATTTTTCTGTTTCCCTGCACTGTTGGACTTGGCTTGGTTTAACTAACTATGATCCGACATTTTCTGTTCCACTAATCTTAGTTTGTCTTGTGTAGATATGATTGTGAAGGAGAACTATCACAGTTGGCTCCTGTTGACATTTTTGTTAGTACAGTGGACGCTCTCAAAGAGCCACCTCTTGTAACTGCAAATACTGTTTTGTCTATACTTGCTGTTGATTACCCTGTCGACAAAGTTTCCTGCTATGTATCAGATGATGGTTCAGCTATGTTGACTTTTGAAGCCTTATCTTACAGCCGAGTTTGCAAAGTTGTGGGTGCCCTTTTGCAAAAAGCACAATATTGAGCCAGGAGCACCTGAATTTTATTTTGCACAAAAGATTGATTACTTAAAGGATAAGATTCAACCCTCATTTGTTAAGGAGCGACGAGCAATGAAGGTTGTTCTTGAGGCATCAATCATATTTCAATTTCCAGTTCAATATTTATATCTAGACATGTAGAAATATTAAATATGGATATTTGTGCATAACAGAGAGAATATGAAGAATTCAAAGTAAGGATCAATAGCTATGTGGCCAAAGCTCAGAAGACGCCAGAGGAAGGTTGGACAATGCAGGATGGAATTCCTTGGCCTGGAAATAATTCTAGGGAATCATACTGGAATGATTTAGGTATTACAATTTTCTCTAAATGCACGTCACCTATGCCGTTATTGATATTTTCAGTTTAGTTATATTTATTTTGTGGTATGTAGGTGTTTTTAGGTCATAGTGGAGGACTTGATACAGATGGTAATGAGCTTCCTAGTCTTGTTTATGTTTCTCGTGAAAAGCCACCAGGTTTCCAACATCACAAGAAGGCTGGAGCTATGAATGCATTGATTTGTCACACTGAAGCTTCTTATTTTTTGTGTTTGAGGGAATTGTCTGGTTTATTGTCTTCTTAATGGTTGTGTCTTGTCCCGTGTCTTGTTTTGTTCCTATTGAAATATGATGTCAACAAGCTGAATCTATATGAAAAGTAACTTACAAAGTGGTGTCGCGAGTCAACATAGTACAATGATAAACAATGTTTAACGTACAAAGTGGTTTATTTTTCTTCTTTAGGATGCGAATGATGTTTCTAGTCGATGATTGTGTATGATGGTTGTGCTTTTTTTTTATTTTTTTTTTATTTTTTTATTTTTATTTATTTATTAGAAAGATAAGCTTCTTTAAGATGTGAAAATGATGTTGCTAGTCGATGGTTGGGTAGGAGTAGGATGGTTGTGCTTTTTTATTTATTAGAAAGATAGGTTTGAACTTATTTAACCTTGGTTTAACTTGTGCAATGTAGATTCGAGTTTCTGCTGTATTGACCAACGGTGCATATGTTTTGAATGTTGATTGTGATCACTATTTCAATAATAATTGCAAAGCACTTAAAGAAGCAATGTGTTTCATGATGGATCCCGCTTATGGAAAGAAGACATGCTATGTGCAATTTCCTCAGAGATTTGATGGCATTGATTTGCACGATCTATATTCCAGTCGCAATATTGTCTTCTTCGATGCACGTCTTTATTCTTTTGTAATTTCTCCAATTTTTAACCAAGGAATTATTTTCTTTCCTTGCATTACTCCACTGCTTTGGCAAACTTCATATTTTTCATTCGTCAGATCAACATGAAAGGTCATGATGGTATTCAGGGTCCAGTCTATGTGGGAACTGGTTACTGTTTCAACAGGCAAAAGCTTTGTATGGTAATGATCCTGTTTTGACTGAGGAAGATCTCGAACCTAATGTTATTGTGAAGAGTTGTCGGGGTTCTAGAAAGAAGGGAAGGGGTGGCAACAAGAAGTATGGTGACAAGAAGAGGGGAGTTAAAAGAACTGAATCCACAATTCCCATATTTAATATGGAGGATGATGAGGGTGTTGAAGGTATGCTAAACCGTCAACACATTTAGAATTCGAAATGTTAATTTCATTCAAGAAAATTGATTGACGTAACTTGTCAGATATTCATACATTTGCCTAAAAAACGATATTACAATGTCTTTTTGCAGGTTATCACGAGGAAAGGTCACTTCTAATGTCTACGAAGAGCTTGGAGAAGCATTTCGGACAGTCACCAGTTTTTATTGCTATTACCTTATATGAGCAAGGTTGCATTCCACCTACAACCAATCCTGCAACTCTTCCTAAGGAAGCAGTCCACGTTATCAGTTGTGGTTATGAAGACAAGATAGAATGGGGCAAAGAGGTCAGCATGTCTATAGCAATTTCATTAGCAAGATTTAAAAATATTATCATTGTCTTTCTAACCCTAAATTCAATTTCATTCTAGTCAACAATCAATTCATAATTAGCCAATTTGTTTTCTGTTTGCGACACTCTTTATTCTCTGTCAATCTTGATTATCCTCTCTCTCGATTCCCTGAATGGAATATATATGTCACTCGATATCCCTATAACTTGAATATATGCATCTCAATGTCCCTATATTAGATGTTCATAATTCTGCTATGTTTTGTTGCCTATTATGAAGTTTATGGGGGAACAACGTATGAGAACAATTGAGTATATGTCCCTTGATGTCCTTAATTATGGTCATAACTCATAACGGTAAATAAGAAAGATGGTTGTGTGTATGCCTTGGTGCCTTTAATGCAAAATTGAGTATATGTCTCTTGATGTCCCAAAATTGAGTTTATGTCCCTTGATTTGATGGTCTGAATGCAATTTCAATGTGAATGCTTCAAATGTAAGTGGCGAAGTCCCTTGGCACCTTTGATGCAATATTGAATATATCTCCATCGATGTCCCTAAATTGAATATAAGCATCTCAATGTCCCTAAATTATAAGCAACTCAATGTCCCTAAATTATAAGCAACTCAATGTCCCTAAATTAGATGTTCATAATTCCGCTCTGTTTTGTTGCATATTATGAAGTTTATGGGAACAACGTATGAGAACAATTGAGTATATGTCCCTTGATTCCTTAATTCTTCTCATAACTATAAATAAGAAAGATAGTTGTGTGTGTGCCTTGGTACCTTTACCTTAGATGCAAAATTGAGTATATGTCTCTCGATGTCCCTAAATTGAGTTTATGTCCCTAGATTTGATGGTCTGGATGCAATTTCAATGTGAATGCTTCAAATTTAAGTGGGGAAGTCCCTTGGCACCTTTGATGCAAAATTGAAAAATGTCCCTAAATTGAATATATGTACCTCAATGTCCCTAAATTAGATGTTCCTAATTCTGCTATGTTTTGTTGCCTATTATGAAGTTTGTGGAATACCGTATGAGAACAATTGAGTATATGTGCCTTGATTCCCCTAATTCGCTCATAATGGTAAATAAGAAAGATGGTTGTGTGTAGAGGTGAGCAGTAACCAGTCACCCGACCATAAAACGGCATATCTGAATCTAAAACTGTGCAAATGGGTGGGTTTGGGTTGGTAATCGGTTTATTAAATTAAAAAAATTGATTTGGAAAAGTCAACAATGGGCGGGTTTGGTTCTGTCTTGTCTAAAGTGTTTCGAAGGTGACCAAGACCTACCGAAAATGATAGTATTCGAAATCTAAAATTATCTCTATTCTCTTATGTGCTCTTATGTGCTGGAACCTGGAAGTAGAAAACGTGTCTCTCTCCACCTATGCAATTGTGCAAGGTTTGCATGAGCAGTTGTGTAATTCCACATATTTAATTGTGCAAGGCAAATTATAGTGTACTTTTGGAGGCATGCGAGTAATACTGTAAGCTAGGCAAGTACTAGTGGAGAATGTAATTTAAATATATGTTCCTCGATTTCCCTATTGATGGACTGAATGTGATTTAAATGCGAATGCTCAATCTTGACTATCCAACAGTGCGCTAAATTGGTGAATCTTGATTTGGAAAATAAGAATTGTATAATGGCTAAAAGAATTTTTAAGTCAATTATTGAGATGATGTATTTGGATGACCCTATCGGAATGGTTTTTTTTACGAAAAATGTGGTTTACATTATGAATTCTTATTTTATGATCTAAATGCAATTTGAATATGAACGTTTTATTCATAACTTGAAATGCAAGTCGAGATGACTCTTAATAATGATTTTCTCATAACGGTAAATAAGGAAGATGGTTGTGTGTCGTGGTGCCTTCGGTCCGAAATTGAGTATATGTCCCTCGATGTTCCTAAATTGAGTTTATGTGTCTAGGTGTCCCTAAATTGAATATATGTTCCTCGATGTCCCTAAATTAGATGTTCATAATCCTACTCTGTTTTGTTGTCTATTATGAAGTTTATGGGAACAACATATGAGAACAAGGTCTAGACTCAAGCTTTATAGTTGAAAATTTTGTTCATCAGTAACTTTAATGTTGGAATTTAGCGCAGCGATTGTGTTTTGTTTCAGGTCTTGTGCAAGCAGAACCTGTGACTGCTTCTAGTCTGATACGGGCTGATGCTTTGCAGATTGCTAAAGCAGCTGAGCTTGATGTCTCAGCGACTGTTAATTGGAAAAGTCCAACTCTGGGGAGATTCAAATGTAATATTGATGCATTCTTTGTGGAGTGGATGTTGGTGGACCTCTTGGTGAGTAAATGTCCCTAAAATGATGGTATGCCGTCGATGTCCCTAAATTTAGTTTATGTACCTTGATTTCTCTAAATTTTATGGTCTGAATGCAATTTCAATTTGGATGCTTCAAAGGTAAGTGGAGAAGTCCATTGGAAACTTTGATGCAAAATTGAATACATGTCCCTCGATATCCCTAAATTGAATATATGTCCTTCGAAGTCCCTAAATTGAATATATGTACCTCAATGTCCTAAATTAGATGTTCATTATTCTGCTTTGTTTTGTTGCTTGTTATGAAGTTTATGGGAACAACGTATGAGAACAATTTGATGTCCTTAATTCTGCTCATAACGTTAAATAAGAAAGATGGTTGTGTGCGTGCCTTGGTGCTTTCGATGCAAAATTGAGTTTATGTCTCTCGATGTCTCTAAATTTGATGGTTTGAATGCAAATGTGAATGCTTCAAATGTAAGTGGAGAAGTCCCTTGGCACCTTAGTTAGCAATTAGTTAGCAATTTCCTTATGCCTCTTTTGATTTTCTCGCGGCTCAACTCGGTGCGTCATAAAAATAATACCAAAATTATTTTCTCAGTTAATTTTGATTCATAATAATGAAGAAATAAATCTGTGTCTATATAACAATATCAAGGACTAATTGGGCCACAGAAAAAATTGCGAGATCTTTGAATAATGAGAGAATAAATGATGTATTATTCTATTTTGAAGTCTCACTATTTCCAGCCGCCTCCCTCGAGAATTTTTTCTAGTTCCGTCCCTGGTTTTGGGTAGCCTCGCAAGATGGGACTCTAAGTGCAAAGGCAGCATATATACTCATCTTTTCCCACAGGCAGTTGCAGTGGATTGGGTTACATGGATTTGGCACAAATTTATCCCTCCCTCTTCTTCCTTTGTGGTTTGGAGATGCTTACATGATAGAATGCCAATGGATGAGAATCTCATTAAATGTGGTTGTACGGTGATATCCATTTGTGTTATTTGCTTATCGCATTTAGAAACCACTCCTCATTTATTCCTTAGCTGCCATTTTGCTGCACAGTTGTGGACTTGTGGTACTTTATTTGAAATTCACTTTGATTGCACAATTGTAACAATTGTGTTCCAGAGCTGCAAACATTCTTGGAGTGAGCATATTCATAATCTTGCTTTGGCAGCCATCACCCATGTTTTTCATTCTATTTGGATGGCCATAAATGGTATTAGAAAGAATCAATAACGCCAAGTTATCTCTACATGCTGCGAAGATGAAAGTGCTTATACTGCAATAGCCACGAGTGCAACAGTTGACGGGTATACAGATCACACATACATAATACTCCATTTTGCAGCGTCTTCAGTTACAGCCTAGACTTCCTAATGCTCCAGTTATTTCGCTTGTATTATGGAAAGCACCTTTGGTTTTTTGGCTGAAAGTAAACACAGATGGGTCTGTAACGAGTAATCATCCTTCTGCTGCTTGTGGAGGAATTTTTCGTGATAATTTAGCTACTTTTAAGGGCTGTTTTACGTAAAAATTACGTATGGTTTCAGTTATGTATGAGAAAAGAAGTAATTTTCTAGTATATATTTGTTTTTTCCTTTTGTTTTAATTAAATTTTTACTTTTTTACAATTAATTTTCTACTACTATATGGTAATTTGCTGATATTTTTTTTAAAAAATTATGGTATTAGACACGTCGATGATTTAAACAAAAATTTGACTAAAAGGACCAACTTGAAACTTTTTAAACGTAAGAGACCAAATTGAAATATAAAATAAACATAAGAGACCAAATATGCAATTTAGCCTTTTATTTATATTATGTCATAATTTTAAAAATAAGATTTTAAAATTCAAATTCAATCAAAATAGAGACACTAAAATTCTATTAAAAAAGACTTGGCTTTATAGTAAAAATGGTGTTTTGAGCATGTCCAAGAAGATTAAGGCCTTAATTGAATGTGAAACTGAGAAGAAGTTGAATTGCATACGTACAAACAATGGAGGTGATTATTTGATAAAACTCGAAGCATATTGTAGAGAGAACTGAATTATACTAGCAGGGAATGTGAGCAAAGGAATGTCACTGGATGTAGATGCTTTGGATTACTATGAAACATGTTGAAATAAGATGAGAGAACGATGGGAAAAACGATCATAATTTACACTGTATTTTTCAAGGTGAGAGTTCTGGATTACTATAAAACTGATTGAAACAAGAAGGTGAGAGAACAATGGAAAAACGATCTTAATTTACATTGTATTTTTTAAGGTGTGAGAGTTTTGGATTACTATGAAAGTAGTTGGTTTTTTTTTTTGTGGGCTAAAAAAAACAGTAGTTGATTTAATTACTTTTTATGGATAAGATATATAGTTTTTTTTTTTATTTTTTAAAAAAACATTAGCGTGCATAGGCATCACATGATAAATATGTCATCCCAACTATGTTGGCACCCCATAATCATCACTTATCATTTGCAGCACATAAGATATATAGTTTGTTATTATAAAAAAAATAAAAAAGATATATAATTTGTTGAGATTAAGTTGGATAAATCTATAATAAACATAGTAAAACTTCAATATCCTTAACGTAATGACTCTATTATAAAATGAATTGTTCTTTTAATTACTTTTCATGGATAAATTTAAAGATATATAGTTTGTTATTATAGAAAAAAAAAATTTATAATAAAATATAGTAAAACTTCTATATCCTTAAGGTAATGACTCTATTATAAAAGGAATTGTTCTAAATCACTATCATAAAAATACTTTTCATATCAAAAAGTTCAGCAATTGGCGAAGTGGTAATGCATTGTTGTAAGTGTTATTTTAGTATAAAGTTTTTCAACCAAGGTAATGGCATTGTAGTATTCCTTAAGATAACTTAAAATTTTACCTTTGAACTTAAGTTTTATTTTAATAGGTTAAATATATTTTTAGTCTCTACTATTTTTCTAATTTTTTTTTTACAAAACTATTTTTCTAAAATTTATTTTTTTATTATCCTTAAACTTTTAAATAATATTTTTTAATAATAACATTAAACTTTTTATTTTATTTAATGTCATTTTTACAATGCACAATATTTTTGCTCCCATAACGTATATTTAAGTAACTGATCATAAGATATAATATCTCAAATTTACCGTTGAACATTAAATCAAATTTCTTAAATAATATTTGAAAAGAATACATAAATAATATTAAAAAAAAAATTATCTCGTGCATGGCACGAGCTAACATACTAGTATAATTATAAACTTAAATATCAATAAAAGACAATGGACCCGTGCGAATGCACGAGTCTCTAAACTGGTTTTATTGAATGAAGTAATTTATTTGATGTTATCATATTTGGTAGATTAGTAGTAAATGTTAAAATCTTATATTTCATCAACAAAAAAAAAGTTAAAATCTTATAATTAATTTTAATATATAGTTAGTAGCTTAGTAGTAGATGTTCATATTTTTATGCTGGTGAATTCTTTGGTACATATATTATAGTTTTATCTTAAAAAAAAAAAGAAATTTTATATTATTTTTTTTTACATGAAATTATTAGTATTAAAAAAAACGAGTTGGAAGAGTCGGACTATTAAACAAAATTTCTAATAGCTACACAAAAGTTGATGGAGGGACATGTTCTATTGATGTCAACAATCACTTTGGAGCAGAGGAGCGTATATGATAAGATTATGACAAGGGTGAATGAAAATAAAACAGGCCTTTCTTTCCTTTAATTACAGTTATGGTGGAACATGTAAGTCTTTTATTTGAAGAGCTTTATCCGCTGCATTTCGATCAAGAGGAGATATTGTTTTAAATGTTGCATCAAGTGGTATTTGTAACATTGCTATTAATCGGTGGAAGAACCGCACGTTCCAGGTTTTGCATTTCCATAAATGCAGATGAATACTCTACTTGCACTATTCACCCTTAGCACAATTGATTGCCAAGACAATGCTCATTATATGGGACGAAACTTCTATGATGCACAAACATTTTTTTGAGGCAGTTGATCGCACCTTAAGGGATATTCTTACAACTTATGATGAGAGCAATAAATATTAAATGCATTCCTTTTGGGGGAAAAGTTGTAGTATTTGGCGGTGATTTTTGACAAATTCTACCGGTCATACCCAAAGGAACTAGGCATGTAGTTGTAAATACTAGCATTAATTCATCCAAAATTTGGCATCACTGTGAAGTATTAACATTAACCACTAATATGAGACTTTTGCATGGTAGTGTTGGTCAGGATCTACATGAAAGGAAAATGCTCTCATATTGGGTTTTGGGAATTGGTGATGGAAGTATTGGAGACAGAGATGATGTTGACATCACGCTGCGTATTCCATATGATGTTCTGATTCCAAGCTCATATGATCCTATTGCCTCGATTGTTACTGCCATATATCCATCTATATTTGATAATATGAAAGATCCTTCATATTTTCAAGATAGAGTCATATTGACTCCAAAAAAATTCATTTGTTGACCTGATTAATGAGTACATGTTGTCATTAATAGACGGTGATGAAAAAGTATATTTGAGCTACGATTCTCCAGATAATGATAACTCTGGTTTCGATAGGCCGGATGATATTCACACTCCCGAGTTTTAAAATACAATTGTCTGTTTGGGCCTTCCAAATCACAAGTTAATATTGAAAGTGGGAGTTCCAGTTATGTTATTGAGAAATATTGATCCAACTCATGAGTTGTGCAATGGAACTCGGTTGATTGTTACAAAGATGAGACAATTTATTATAAAAGGAAATGTAATATCAGGAAGCAGTATAGGCGACAAATGTTTTATTCCCAGATTATCCTTAACACCATCTGACGTTAGAATCCCTTTCAAATTACAACGTCGACAATTTTCTATCGCTGTTTCATTTGCCATGACTATTAACAAGAGT
Organism: Trifolium pratense; assembly: GCF_020283565.1. Classification (NCBI taxonomy): domain Eukaryota; kingdom Viridiplantae; phylum Streptophyta; class Magnoliopsida; order Fabales; family Fabaceae; genus Trifolium; species Trifolium pratense. The sequence goes on from NC_060065.1 coordinate 28,442,821, forward strand.
CAGAGTCAGTCACTGGAAAATGTTGGAGTGTATCTTCCGCAATCAGTATTTTCACATGGTCAGTTATACGTTGATGATAACGGCAACCTTCCAAATACCACTTCAAATGTAGTTTATAAAGAAATTTTCTGTAATTTGTATGATTGTTTGTACTTTCATGTTTAAGTAAGTTGGTGGAAATAAATTAGACAATAAATATCTTCGGTTCCTACGCGTATGAATTACTTTTTTTATTAACCAAAAGAGATATAATATAATTGATCTACGATTATTGACTCGTGCGAACGCACGAGTGTGGTGACTAGTTTGGTAGATTAGTAATAGATGTTAAAATCTTATATTTCATCAACAAAAAAAATGTTAAAATCTTATAATTAATTTTAATATATAGTTACTAGATTAGTAGTAGATGTTCCTATTTTTATGCTGGTGAATTCTTCGGTACAAATATTATCTGGATGTGTACTGGTACATTGCTGAGGTGGTTAGCAAGTGGCAATTATTTAATGCAGATTTTGTTTCTTTATTAAGTTTTGAAAAATGCTAACTAGTGCCCCTGGGGCACTGGTTAAGAAGCTAAATAAGGTATGAATGTATTGAAAATTGTGTAATCTACTTTTTATAAGTATAAAAAATGCTCTTTTCAATGTAAAAACTACTCCTTTTGGTATCCTTAACTAGTGCCCCGGGGGCACTGGTTAGCATGACCCATATTAAAATACTACTTTTTAATATTTGCAAATATATCCTTCATATAAATATACGTGTTTTTACTGTTTTTACTGTTCTCCAATTACATCTATACACGTGTATTTTATTTTTTTTTCAATTTTAACGCCGTGACCCTTCTGTTTGTTTAATCAAACCCAGTTGAACAGGATCCACATAGCTGGACAGAAATAAAGCAGCCATGCCGCTGCAACTTGCAATCCTCACCCCTCTGATGTGTTTGTTTTCACCCAAGTCATCTTTACCATGGAGCATTCTTCATTATTCAACCGTTTCATCCAACAAAACAAATTCCAAAAACTCTACTTGTTTTTTTGTTATCGCAGGAAATCAATGTATAATTTTTCATAAGAAAACCACTACCAAAGGACCAAAGTTGCTGTTTGACGGGTAATCAGTTTCATGATGAAAACCAGATCCACCGCCATCGAGGAAAGGTTAGATCTACATTTAACTGATTGTTCCGACGATGACCCGACAAATCTCGTCCCGAGAAACCTCCGACACGATGTAATTCACAGAACAGAACCACTATGGATTGTATTCGTTGCCGACATCACAATAAAAGAAAATGAGACAACAATTGACGCATGAAGATTGGAGATAATGGAGAAGTGGGGTAAAACAAGAAACAGAGGAATGTGATTGGAACTCAAACGGCGTTAAAATTGAATATAAAATAATACACGTGTATAGATGTAATTGGGGAACAGTAAAAACAGCATCTATGGTACTGTATCTAAGTTTTGTCCTAAATATAATTATCACTCATGTACTACCGTAAATCAAAGCATGCATCAAATCTTTCAACCTAAATTTTCAAGTTTTTTTTTAAGCAAACATATTTTTTTACAAGATTCAAATATATTAATATATTCTAAATATCATATAAAATATTAATAATATTATTTTAGTATTTTAACAATATATTGGTATTTTCTAAAAAAAAGTATGATTTTAACAAATTATTATTATTGGATCCAACTATGATTTTAATATTTCAATATTATTTTCTTTCAATTTTTTTTAATATTACTAAACTTAATTTTAATATTTTAATTTTGTCAAGATTTGAATTCTTAGGTAAAAACTAACCCGTGATTGTCAAAATTTGAATTCCTAAGGGGATGTATTGGATTGCGATTTTATGAGATTTTGTTGGACTATATTGATTTTGTGAGATTTTAAAAACAATTTTACAATCAAGATTTTTAACACATGATTTGAATGAATTTTGAGAGATTTTTTTCAAAAGACTTTTTACAATCAAGATTTCATAATACTTTATATATTAGGAAACTTTTGTATATTTGAAAATTTTTAAAAGAATCAATAAATTTTAATAAAAGAAATTATATTTTTTTTGGGAATCCAATTAGTTTTTTTTTTAATGTATATGTTTCTAATCACCAATAAAAAAGTCGCCACCACCACCATTGATGGGAAACAAAAGCAGATGAATGTGACGAAAAAAATTCGTTTGTTGTAAAAAGTTGTAATGAATCAAAAGTTTGTAAAAAAGATGTAGAATTTGTTAAAATATTTTTTGCAAAAAAACATATTTGATAAGTAAAGAAGAAGAAGAAAAAAAACTGGTATAATGATGATGAAAGTCTTGGAGAGTTTGAAAAATTCTCAAGGCTTTTGGTGAGATTGTTGAAAAAGTGAACAAAGAAAAGAAGAAGAAAAAATCGGGTACAATGATGATGAACTACGAAAGTAATAAAGAAGAAGAAGTTTGATACAGTGATGATGAAAGAAAAAAGTCTTGGAGAGTTCAAAAAAGTCTCAAGGCTTTTGGTGGGATTGTTGAAAAAGTCTATCAAATGTATTTTCAACTAAAAAGTCTCTCAAAATCCATTCCCAAAAAGAATCCATCAAAATCGGTAGACTTTTGAATACCAATAAACATTTTGAAAGTAGTAACAAATCTCAATTGAATACCAACAGATTTTGTTGCCCTGAAAAAAAAATCTTGTTTGTCTTAATTGAATACCACAAGATTTATTTAACTTTTGTAAAAGTCTTGATTGAATACTTCAAGATTTTTTTGTCATAAAAAAGTCTTTTAAAATCCCATGAAATCTCAATCCAATACACCCCCCGTTAGTCAAGTTGAATAGTCAGATTCAAAATATTTGATCTCCTTAGTCCCTTTCGTAATAGGTTTCTTGCGCAATAGTTAGTCCAACAATATGAAATTGAATCGTTAGATTTTTGAAATTCAACTTCTTAATTTATTCTAATTAGGCCAAGTTAAACAGATTGACTAAGGTCAATTGATTGTCATAGTCATAATTGAGAAAATTAGTTGAAACCTCATTTCATATGAACTACGTTTCTTTAATCATAATTAATCTAATTAGTTGATGTTGAACCGTTAGATTATCAACATTTAAATTCGTAAGTGTTTTCCATTCTAATATATGCTATAAAATAATATTAATAATATTAATTTATTTGAGTTTTGCTAAAAAAATTGTTTGCTTAAAAAAAAGTGAAAATCTTAGTTGGAATATTTGATGCATCCTTTGATTTATTATTGAACATGATTGATGATTATATTTATGTGGATGATATATTTGCAAATATTAAAAAGTAGTGTTTAATATAGAAATCTTAATAAAGAAATAAAATCTGCATTAAATGTTTGTCACTTGTTAACCACCTCAGCGATGTACCGGTACTGAAGAGTTCACCTTTTATGCCTGTTAATATTCATTTTACTCTTTCTTTAACTTTTTTATAGACTAAAAAACTTTCTATAATTATTGTTTTTTGTTTTGATTCTATTTTTATGCATAGATTCATTTTTTTATTCCTATTTTTAGGGTCCGTTTGTTACAGATTAAAAAAAAATAGTGATTTTGATGCAAAATAATTTAGAGATTAGTTTTTAGAGATTTTTAGAAAATTTGAATTAATTTGTGTTTGTTTATTATTATAAAAATCATTTTTTTTAAATAAAATAATCTTTAGTTTGTTTGGATACAACTTATAAAAGTGATTTTTTTAATTACAAATAACTTTCTTCTTTTAACATTTTCTTTTCTCTCTCCTCTAAAAAAAATCTATTATTTTATAAGCTACTCTTAGTAGCTTCTTATTTTTAGCTGTTTTCTGATTATTTTTAGCTGTTTTCTGATTATTTTAAAAATCTGTAACAAACAGATGCAAAACAATTAAAAGTAATTATTTTTATAAAAAAAGTGATTTTTTTCTAAAAGAAGCTATAACAAACGGTCACTTAAGCATATCATCTTTTTATTGTATTTATCTTAGATTCTGTCTATATTTTTTCCTATTAAAGATAAATCAGTAAATTTGGTAGCAATATTTTTTCCTATTTATTATTATTATTATATTATTATTATTATTATTATTATTATTATTATTATTATTATTATTATTATTATTATTATTATTATGAATTTTTTGACTAATACATTATTATTATTAATGGTTAGTAGTAAACTTTGTAGTAATATTATTTATGTTTTGTTTATAAAAAAAAATTATTTATGTTTCTTTTCTCTCTTTTTTTATGAAAAATATTGTTTATGCTTCTTTTTTTAGAGTATTTTTTTTATTTCAATATTTCTATTTTTATGCGATTTTTTCTTATTTTTTCTATAATTTTTTATTGACTAAACTTTCTATAATTTTTTTCCATTTTTTTTATATATGGATTGTTATGTTTTGTTCCTATCTATTTTGTTCCTATTTTTAAGCAAATAATCTTTCTATATATATATTTTATATATTTTTAATAATGAAATTACAATGAAGGATATAAAATTTGCAATGTGGTTAAGAGTAATAAGGATAAATTAGTAACTTTGGCTGTAATCGATTTTAATAAGGATAAAATTTGCAAAATTATTGTTTATTTTTCAATTTCTATATTCCTATTTTTATGCATATTCATCTTATTTTTTCTATAGTTTTTTTTATTCCTATTTTTAATAAGCATAAATATATTGTTCTATTTTGTTCCTGTCTATAATCTATTTTATTCCTATTTTTAAGCATATCATCTTTTTATTGTACTTATCTTATATTCTTTCTATATATTTTTTTGTATTTATCTTCTATATATATATTTTTTTAATTTTTTTTTAGTGAAATTACAATGAAGGATATAAAACTTGCAACGTGGTTAAAAGTAATAAGGATAAAATAGTCACTTTGGCGGTGGTAATCGATTTTAATTAGTAATAGATTAGAATAGATAGATAAAATAGAAGTAGATTGAAAACAATATAACCCCACAAAAGATAAACCGTGAGAAAAAAAAATCTACAAATATGCAACACATCGCACGTAACAAAACAAATTTCCAAAACAAAATAGATACAAAGTCCTTTCATAAACGAGATCTCACACATTAAAGATTACCAATGTCACCTTCAATGTCTTTTTCACGGAAAATCGTTGTTGTCATGTTTGTTTTGGCCATGATCACATGTTCCCCTGCCAAAGCTAGCACCATAGAGCATTGCCTAAGGTTGAAATTCTATCCACCACCACCACCACCGCAAGCGGCCTTGGGACATAGATCCGGATTTGATTTGAGTCGCATTGTTTGTCGGGATGTTTTGCGTTCCGTGGGACATTCTATTAGATCGTCGGGGAAATTGCCTTGGCGTTACTTAGGTGCCCTTTGTAACATTTTTGAGGACAATGAGCAGAAAATTGAAGGTTACATTAAAGATACCTACAAGGCACGTGATATTGATAGATTAATTGATGGTAGATCTTGTGCTATCATTAGAAAGAAGCTACACCCTATATCACCTTTATCTTTGCCTAGGCAATAGATTGTTGTTGAATGATTTATATAATTCTAGTGATTCAACATGGTTGGCATGAATAAATATATTTATGTTGATTGTCACTATAGTTTTCTTAGCATTGTTTAGATTCAATCATTCAAATTAATATTTAAGGTCACGTTTTTCCTATATTTTTCGTTTTATGATCAATGAATGAAACATTAATTCAATCACATGCTCTTTTCTTTGACAATGTATAATGAATTTTGATTTTTTAGCTTATATAGTTTTGTGTGTGAATAATTTAGCTTATATAGTTTAATTGTCAGATTTTCTAGTGCATTCACTTTCTTCTCTACCCAAAAAAATTGTATATTTCCTCTGATTTTGTATCGGTTTGATTATTATTTTTGGGGCCAGGCAGTTATTGTGATCTTGTACAATTTCTTAGTCGCCAAGAAATTGTTCCACTCAGAAATCAACTTAGGTTCTCTTGAATATTCCGTCTTCTGGTGAAACTCATTAACCACTTGAGTTCAATGACTTGATTTACGATCTAGTACATTTTGTTCCGCGTTCTTAATTCAATTTTTACATTCAACATCTATTTTACCGCAACTTTTAAGAAGTTACAAATTGTAGTTTTACCATTGATGTTGGCGTTGGTATTTTGATTGAGAAAATAAACACACGCGTAATATGCTTATTATGCGTGTGGGGCTAACTTTTATTTTATTTTATTTTTTATTACAAGAGGGTCAAAGTCCGAAAAATGATAAATTACCGCATCACAATATGCAGAGTCGAAATATCAATAACTTCATTAAAAAAATAGAACTAATTGCTCATACAAAATCAAAGAAATACCACCACTACTAGCCATATTTGCTAATCCATCAGCACAACCATTAGCTCCTCTGAAAGCATGTCAAGGTTCAGTAACCAAAAAAATTTATCCAAGATACTCAAACCGGCCGTATAGTACCCTTCTTATTAGAGATTGAAGATACAACCACCATAGAATCTATGTGAATAAGTTTCAACTTGCGAACACCACATATTCTAGCTAACAAGCCATAACAGCAGCATCATCAAATCATGTAGAAATCTTATCATTACATGAGGTGAGTCGAGAATGTGTTTGATTGAGGTCTCTAACTCAACACATACAAGAGAATGGTGGTTTATCTGTGAAGAATGGTGATATAATTGCATTCAGTAAATTTGTTCATGTGATAATTTGGCAGAACTTTTCACAAAGTCACTCCCAAGTAGAATTTGTTAACAACTGATACAAAAAATTGTTCTTCATCGTCTTAGAGATGGTTGTATGGTTGAGGGGAAGAAATACATATATCTGTAAAAGGATGTTGTACTTTCCTTCACTAGAATTTTTTTCCACTGATTTTTTTCTTCTAGTAAGGTTTTAATGAGGCACATCCTGTTGGAGTAAGCCCTAAAAGCCAATCTATTTTGATAGAATCGTCTTTTGTATGATGACTTTGATTTATATATTTAATATATATAATAAGACATTTCTTTATTATGTTTGTTTCAAACTAATAAAGTCCCTAGAATAGCTAGTCTAATTAATGGAACATTAAGTGTGACTTAATAGTGAGACTCCATTAAACATAATGACACTATTCTTAAAGTATCCATAGTCAAGTTTTACTGTGATGTGGGATAACAGTAAAACATAGAGACTATTATGTGAGTAGATTGATGACTTCATCTCACGAGTCATGGATATGAGATATCAAGTCTTCACATAGATATAAATATTAGGAGTAATATTTATATTGGATTGACCCGCCATGAGAATGCTACATAGTATGTTATGAAAAGTGTCATAAGTTATTCTCATAGTGATAATGGTGTATACCACCCTTCGACCTGAAACCACTATGGACCCTAGATGTAGAGTAGAGTACTTAGTTGCCGTTCAAACATTGTCCGTAACAGGATGACTATAAAGTCGGTTGATGGGTACTCTATAAATCATACTGAGGGACATAAGTGACCTAGATGGAATTTGCCCCTCCTACATAACAGGAGCAATATCTGTAGGCCTCTTGATGGAATATGACTGATAAAATGCGTGGCCACGCCGAACTAAGTCAATATGAGATATTGAGCTTATTCGTTGCTCAGTATATTCTGGGATCAAGAAATAAGATATTGAACCATACAAGGGTGACACGATCTATGTCTTATGTTCAATATAGATATAAGGGCAAAGGGGTAATTATACACACGATCATTATCACGGAAAGGTTTCGTCAGATCACATGACATTCTCGTCACTTGGGTAGTAGTGATGTGTTGCTAGATACCGCTCATTGTTTATAATATTAAGTATGTGATTTAATATTATTTCCAACGTTACGAGAACTTATAGGGTCACACACAAAGGACAGATAGATGAGAGAAATAAATAAGTAAGACTTATTTATAAAATAATAAGTAGGACTTATTAGTAATTAAATAATTAAGTATGACTTATTATTTAATTTATGAAAATAGAGAAATGCGGTCCACCGTAAGGTACGGTGTAGTGCTTGGCCTGATGACCACACAAGTGGTTCTATAAATAGAACCCTTGTGATGAAGTTTCATCCAAAACCAAGAAAAGAAACAAAGAACACAAATCTCTCTCTCTCTCTCTCTCTCTCTCTCTCTCTCTCTCTCTTCGGTTTTATATCGTCTTAAAAATTTAAATTTATTTCACAATTTTTATTAAGGGTTAAATATGTTTTTGGAGAACAACTCTTTGAAACCATTCAACAGCAAAAATGGTTTCATACCATTATACATTGAAACCATTAGTCTAGTTAAATGGTTTCATGACGTTATACACCGAAATCATTATTATAGTTAAATGGTTTTATATGAGCATTAGTGTCAAGATGTTATACACTGAAACCATTAGTCTTGTTAATTGGTTTCAAGATGTTATACACTGAAACCATTATTATAGTTAAATGGTTTTATATGAGCATTAGTGCCAAGATGTTATACATTGAAACCATTAGTCTTTTTAATTGGTTTCAAGATGTTATACACTGAAACCATTTGTCTAGTTAAATGGTTTCATACTGTTATACACTGAAACCATTATTCTAGTTAAATGGTTTCATAGCGTTATACACTGAAACCATAGGCTTGTTATTTGGTTTCAAGATGTTATACACTGAAACCATTAGTCTAGTTAAATGGTTTCATAGCGTTATACATTGAAACCATTATTTTAGTTAGATGGTTTCATATGAGCATTAGTGTCAAGATGTTATACATTGAAACCATTGTTATTAAGTAAAACATCACATAACCATTTTACAAAACCATGCTACATAAAGCAAAAAATCATATCAAGCAATTAGGATTAGTTTAGTTGAAAAAAATTTGGATAGTATGCATGAGATATTGGATTCGATCATTTCTTTATTGTAAAGAAAAATCGATATATATATATAATGTATGAAATTTTATTTATATTGTGATTATGATTGATAAAACTTAAAATTAAATTGTATGTTTGACAAGTATGCTTTATATATACATGAACCATTCGTTATTATGTTGGGCTTCGAGGGGGTGTATGACGAAGATTAATTAAAAATGGATTTTTATAATATATACTTCAAAGGAACAAAAGTTATTATTTAATTGGAAACGGGGGGCGCGCTAGAAATTTGGGGGGGTGAAAAAAATTGGGGGCGCGCTAGAAATCTAGGGGAGGAAAAAAAATTGGGGGGCTCACAAGAAATCTAGAGAAAAAGGAAAAAAAAATTGGGGGGTGCGCTAAGCAAAAGGGGGGCGCAAGTAATGGGGTAGTATATGGGGGGCGCGCGAGTAATGGATTGCCTAATTTTTGGCTTGGGCTGGCCTTTGGTTGACTTTTGGTGTAGGAAGCAAATATGGTGGGTGTAGGAAGCAAGTTTATGCATGGTGCATAAGTTTGAGTTTATGCACCATAACCACACCCCGAAATCATCATATGAATTTGTGATGATTTATCTTTCTAATCGGGAATGATTTGCTAAATTTTTTTTAATGTTATTTTAAAATTAGTAAAATAAATTTAGATAATTTCTCTTGGATAAAATATTTTGAGAAATCATTTTTATATGATAATTTATGATTTTTTTTATTCATATGTTTTGTTTTTAAGGTATCTATTTATTTATTCGATTGACTATCTTAAAAATCTAAGCTTTTAAAAATATATTTTGCCAAATAATTTTTAGCTTAAAAATAGCTTTGAAGCTAAAAAAAACAATAATTACCAAACAACTTTTAACTTAGTTCTAAAAGCTCTTATTTTCACTTCTAGCTTTCGGTTAGTTTCTAAGACCTAAAAAAGTCAGGCCAAACGGACCCTAAGTCAATTTAAATCAAAAATTAAATAAATATAATAGAAAATAAATTATTTTTTAATAAAATATATTTTTCTATTTCTCACTTAAATTATAAGACACAATATAATTTAAACTTTTGAAATATTCTCAAATTTCCAATATACAGGTTGCAAGAGAATTCCTTAGCACGAGCCTTTAAAAGTTTTCCAAGCTGTGATTTTAATTTCATCTACCACCTTCTCCCAATTAAATCCGACATGATTAAAAATCATTTCATTTCTAGCCTTCCATATAGAATGAACGGTTGAAAACCATATGATGCTTAACATATCCTTTGCAAAATATGACTCATCATTGAAGGGATCAGTAGTATATAGAACTCAAAGTAGGTTTCATGTGAAATATAAGAATTTTTTTACATGATTTCATGAATCTCAAAAAAAACATTTTTTTATATTAAGGGTCGGAGGAGGAGTAATAATTAATATATATTTGCTAGGCCGTAAAGGGGGAGCCTCACCGGAATATAGATCGGCACATTTGACATTGAGCAAACTTATAAGTGACTCTAACACCATATTTTCACCCAAAACTTTAAGGCATTGAGTTTATAAGTTCTCTCACTTATAATGTGTTTTCTACTCTTCCAATCAATGTGAGACATTTTACTCATCACACTTGATATCTCAACATCTGACGGTGGTTCTGCAAGTGCACAGAATCGCTACCAAGTAATAAAGTAGTAAGTTTATCGTTCTCCACAAGGATTGTGCTAAGGTTACTAGTTTCGCTTAGGAATATTAATAGTTGTCTTCGCTTTGTTTGTTTAAGAAGGTATTTTTGCAGGTACTTTAGTAAAATGCAGAAAATAAATGACAGAAAATAAATGACTGAAAAATAAAAGGTGTGTGTGACCACACGGGGTGGTTAAGTGTTGTCGGATCCCTCCCTTACTCCTGCTTTGTGGCTCAATTATTTCCCTCTTTAAGGATTTAGACTCTTGAAAATAAGTACGTTCTGTCCTATTTCTATTACAAGCTTTTACATGGCCTAGTTTAAGGTTGTCATATCTTTATTTAGACACCATAATCCAGAACTCCACTTTTTCGTTTAAACTTTGGTCTCATCGCCCTAGGGACCCCTAAATTATAAGCTGTCATGTATGCCCTAAACTAGTCACAAACCCTGCAAGGTAGAAATTAACGTTCTTTCCAATCCTATACTAAGACGGGCACACCAGGTTTGTTTTCGTTAACTCTTGTCATAATTGTGTCATATACTTTACGTTGCTCTGAAGTCATAGTTAACATCAATCTAACATGTTCATCAGCTAATGATTGTCTGTTATAATTCAATTCGTCGTGTATTAAACTATTTTGTATATCAGGAACTAATGATGTGTCTGCTCTAGGCATTGGAGGATAATCTTTTAAACTTTTCCCACAACTACGTAACATCATCTCAATATCTGCTAGTGCATATTGTATCAATTGATCATCGGTTAATATTAAATCTGCAATGTTAAAATCAAAATAATGAATGTGATTAGTGACATGACTATGGTTGTATTGCAAAAAAATTGATTTAACAGAATTGAGTTTGATAATAACTTTCCAAATCACACGTGATAATAACTTTTCAAATCTCACATGATAATTATTCTCTAAATTTATGATCCGGTAGAAAAAAAATCATTGATCAGAAAAGACATAAAAATATTTCGTGATGAATAATATAGTCAACAATAATTTTGATATGATATACTTTTAAAATTGATGGTGCTTATCAATTATTGCACATAATTTTAATCACAATTGGTATATTTGCTATAGTGGTTGGAAATATTGCCTTGAACTAAAAGGTTGTGGGTTCGAATTCTATTCAAGACAAAATTGTATTATTTTTTAATATAAAATACAAGATAAAATGGAGGGAAAACAGGGAAAACAAATTAGGGTTTAGGGTTTGCTTGTGTATAGAAACTTAAGATATCTCGAAAATCTTTACTCAAGTAGCTTTAGCTAGGATCATAAGGGATACTCAATATTTTAATTCCAAGATAATTGAACTTTCTAAAAAATTTATCAACATAATTATGCTGTCACATCCTTATAATCTTGCACTACAATTCATACTTGATCCTCTTGTACTTTAATTCACATCAGGTTAGAAGCTTCACTTTCCTTTACATAAGTGTTAGTATCATAAGTCATAACATATATAGTCAATAAAACTATATCATAAACAAAATGCATTAGTAAAGGGAATTTCAATACAACACGGATCAAATATCATAAACTCAATGCATATACCAAATGATTTTCAAATATATGTATTCAAATTTTCACAATTTAATCAATACTGATATACTTAAACCCTCAAAATAAATTCAATACCAAATGGTGTTGAAACCTTTCAAATTAACTCAAATTAAATAAGCTAATTTGATTCATATCAAAACAATTGAATAGTTCATCATGTCATGCTCAAACGCAAGTCTATATCATATTTGCATATAATTTAACTCAAACATTATTAACAAATTTTGTGACATACGAATGAGCTAAAATACATATGAAATTGAAAGTCACAAAATCCATCATCAAAGAAGTCAACAAGTACTCACAAATCTCAATCACCATACATAAAATTCATGATTCCATTTCTAACTACATCACTTGTGTAAGACTACAATCACTATTTAAATCACAAACTATTAACACATATATGCAAGCACAAGTGATACTATTGCATGACTAGAAATCCACATATGAAGGATTGAACTTTTCAAACAGATTCTCAAAAAACACTCAGGTTTGGTAAATCACAATTATCCTAATAGTCATAAGTATTATCCTTAATATAAAGATCAACAATTTGCAAAATGCAATCCATTAATTATCAAATTAAGTTGCCCACTTTTATGAGAAAATTCTAATTTTTCCAATTCAGATACCGGGGTTTTTATATTAGGTTCCAATTCTTCTATATCAACAATCACTCATATATACAAGTTCAGCCGACCAATAAATAAAAACAATCAATTTCATAATTCAATTTAGCATTTCACAAATCCTAAAACATAAGTTAGGTTTTTATCAAAAACATTTTCAAAGGCTTTATACTCTTAACAATTAATATTAATTTCTTTAGCTAAAATAGATATATCCATTCCAACATATATAGAACAATTACACCAAAAATAGTTAAAGAGAGACTTACCTGGCTAGGAGCAAGCAAACGAAGGCATACCCCCACATACTTATAAGGTCATACAAAACTTTTTTTTTTTGAAGAAGCTAAATTAGCCCACCCAAATTGGCGCCAGAGAGAATCGAACCTCATACCTCAAGAGGAGCACACTCCCAGGTCCCAAGCCAATATCAATGCACCAACCCAAGTGGGTTTCATACAAAACATATTCCTTTAAGTAGGTAACCGTTACGCAATAATAAAACACTTGGATCCTATAGTAGCCAAGCCGATAGTATTCCCTCCTAACGTTGGTTATGAGCGCTTCATTCGAGAGACATGAGAGCTATATCAGCAACAAGTTCTTCAACCATGAATTAGAGTTGTCGTAACTACAAGATAAGTAAAACCATCTATCATGATGTCATCGTTAGAATCATCAGCCATAATTCCTTAGATTGTTGGCACGGATGGCTGAAAAACAAATAACCGGAAGCGTGTAATCACTGAACTAAGGAATTATCCGCAAATATTGCGCAACTTCCCTAGAATACAACCGGTTCTTCTTGGTGAGAAACATACCGAGACTATCAAAACACGAGAATATCAACAAGGTAGGTAACTCAGACATTATATAAAAAATATATTTTATCTTGTTATGAAACAATCATAGAAGTGAATGTTATGTATACATAAAGTTTCTTCCACTTTCATCTTTTACCAAAACTCATGACCATATATATATTGCCCCGTAAAAGCCTTTCTATAGGTAAAACAATCAAGCCTATTAATTAGGATTTTTCCAACCGTTATCAAAATAAAAGCAAGTTTAATTTCATGCTTAATTCCCTAAATTAAAGCAAAACATGTAACCATTTAATATTATTGTTACAATAAAATACGGAATCCCATGTGAAAAGACTAAGGTATTGTTTGACCCGACTTTTTTTAGCTTTTTATTTTCTTTTTAATCAAAAGTTTGGCCAAACACAATTTTAACAAAGCTCTTAACCGTAAAAAACAACTTTTTTTCAATGTACAAAGGGTGTGTTTGGTAACACAAATAAGCTAGCTTATAGCTTATTATATGAGCTTATAAGCTTGTTTCAAAAAATTAGAGGTGTTTGGTAACAAGCTTTTTAAACTAGCTTATAGCTTTTTTTCAGATGCTATTTCAAGTAGCGTTTGAGCTTATAGCTTATAGCTTTTTACACTTTATTTTATTTTTACCCTTCAATTTAATAACTACCCACTCTAAAAAAAAAACTACCCACTATCAATTATGTAATTTTATATTTAATAACCACTTTAAAAGCTAATTTTACCAAACACTTTAATTTCAATAAGCTAGCTTTTCAGCTATCAGCTATAAGCTAGCTTTTCAGCTATCAGCTAGCTTATCAGCTATCAGCTAGCTTATAGCTTAGTTTTACCAAACAGACCCAAACTTGAATTAAAAGACGAGCTTCTAAAAGAAGAGGTTGAAACTTAATTTTGAAAAACAATTCGGAGCTTTTTTTGCAATGGACAACCTTCGATTCCTGCTAAAGACTCTTTTTATTATTTTTTTCATTTTTCGATTTATCTCTCGGGAAAGCGTGCCCTTTTATTCTTACCTTGTTTCTCGGTTTTTCTATGTACCGCCACAGTATACAACCTTCTTCCTGATACATGTCACTGCTGACTGTTTCTTTTCTCATCTACTAGTATTTCATCCAAAACTACTACTAATCATTCTCTCTTTCATCCAAAACCAAGAAAAGAAACAAAGAACACAAATCTCTCTCTCTCTCTCTCTCTCTCTCTCTCTCTCTCCCATTCTCTCTATGCCATGGAAAACATCAACCACTATCCTCATTTCTTTATCACCAACACACTCATATTTTTCACCAACTTCCCAGAATGCAGTAGCACTACAAACACCACCAACAAACAACATCACAGCCACATCAATTCCACCAATGGCAAAACAAGAAATAAACAACATTCTTGACGCGGAACAGGAGACACAAGCATAAACATTAGACCCATTATCTTTCCCATATCATGTCATCCCACTCGCAGACCTTATGGAGTCTACATGGACAGAACTCGAAATCGAATAGCTAACGGGTTGATTGAAAATAGAAATCATCATATGAATTTGTGATGATTTATCTTTCTAATCGGGAATGATTTGCTAAATTTTTTTTAATGTTATTTTAAAATTAGTAAAATAAATTTAGATAATTTCTCTTGGATAAAATATTTTGAGAAATCATTTTTATATGATAATTTATGATTTTTTTTATTCATATGTTTTGTTTTTAAGATATCTATTTATTTATACGATTGACTATCTTAAAAATCTAAGCTTTTAAAAATATATTTTGCCAAATAATTTTTAGCTTAAAAATAGCTTTGAGGCTAAAAAAACAACAATTACCAAACAACTTTTAACTTAGTTCTAAAAGTTTTTATTTTCACTTCTAGCTTTCGGTTAGTTTCTAAGACCTAAAAAAGTCAAGTCAAACGGACCCTAAGTTAATTTAAATCAAAAATTAAATAAATATAATAGAAAATAAATTATTTTTTAATAAAATATATTTTTCTATTTCTCACTTAAATTATAAGACACAATATAATTTAAATTTTTGAAATATTCTCAAATTTCCAATATACAGGTTGCAAGAGAATTCCTTAGCACGAGCCTTTAAAGTTTTCCAAGCTGTGATTTTAATTTCATCTACCACCTTCTCCCAATTAAATCCGACATGATTAAAAATCATTTCATTTCTAGCCTTCCATATAGAATGAACGGTTGAAAACCATATGATGCTTAACATATCCTTTGCAAAATATGACTCATCATTGAAGGGATCAGTAGTATATAGAACTCAAAGTAGGTTTCATGTGAAATATAAGAATTTTTTTACATGATTTCATGAATCTCAAAAAAAACATTTTTTTATATTAAGGGTCGGAGGAGGAGGAATAATTAATATATATTTGCTAGGCCGTAAAGGGGAGCCTCACCGGAATATAGATCGGCACATTTGACATTGAGCAAACTTATAAGTGACTCTAACACCATATTTTCACCCAAAACTTTAAGGCATTGAGTTTATAAGTTTTCTCACTTATAATGTGTTTTCTACTCTTCCAATCAATGTGAGACATTTTACTCATCACACTTGATATCTCAACATCTGACGGTGGTTCTGCAAGTGCACAGAATCGCTACCAAGTAATAAAGTAGTAAGTTTATCGTTCTCCACAAGGATTGTGCTAAGGTTACTAGTTTCGCTTAGGAATATTAATAGTTGTCTTCGCTTTGTTTGTTTAAGAAGGTATTTTTGCGGGTACTTTAGTAAAATGCAAGAAATAAATGACAGAAAATAAATGACTGAAAAATAAAAGGTGTGTGTGACCACACGGGGTGGTTAAGTGTTGTCGGATCCCTCCCTTACTCCTGCTTTGTGGCTCAATTATTTCCCTCTTTAAGGATTTAGACTCTTGAAAATAAGTACGTTCTGTCCTATTTCTATTACAAGCTTTTACATGGCCTAGTTTAAGGTTGTCATATCTTTATTTAGACACCATAATCCAGAACTCCACTTTTTCGTTTAAACTTTGGTCTCATCGCCCTAGGGACCCATAAATTATAAGCTGTCATGTATGCCCTAAACTAGTCACAAACCCTGCAAGGTAGAAATTAACGTTCTTTCCAATCCTATACTAAGACGGCAGATACTGAATTTAATGGTCTCATGTAGGCCTTAATATGTCATCCTTCGGTCGAGATTACTAGCTTCGTTTCCTATGCGATATCCACTAGGTCCTTAAATTTTATTCTAATGTGATCAATATTAAAATAACTAAAACCAGACAACAAAAGAGTTTGAATAGAAATAACTACAATTTATAAATATTATAAAGAATACAACCAAACATTCGTAAGAGAGTTTCTCGACTCCACCTAACCTAGGAAAAAAAATTACAAAGACAGAAAGAAAAGAACTTTGTTGGCCTTGGAGTTTCTTGGCCTTCTTGCCTCATCCTTAGAGTTCTCCTCTTGTGAATATTCAATTCTTCTCAATATTTCTGAATAGGGATGGCAACGGGCGCCCACGGGTGCGGGTTTGAGTGATACCAAACCCACACCCGAAATCAACACCCAAACCCAAACCCAAACCCAAATCTGTTCGGGTGGCAAAACCACACCCACGCCCACACCCATTGGGTTCGGGTTTTTTACACCCAAACCCAAACCCACAACGCATTTTGTACTACTTTGCAAATTTAAGCAAAACAAGGTAAATTTAAGCAAAAACAATGGAATTTAAACATATTGTCAATCACTTAGCAAAAACATAGGTTTAAAATTACAAGGGAATTTAAAATTACAAAATAGTCTTTCAAGAAATTAAATTACAACTAAACTAAAATTAAGTTCTTCCAACTTAATTTTACTAAGAGATTGTGGTTTGTGAAAAACCTAATTTTACTTTTACACTTATATATATATATATATGGGGGTATTTAGGTAATTTTAACATGTTTCGGGTGGGTGTATGAGTTTCGGGTGTGGGTTTGAGTGATACCAAACCCACACCCATATTTTCGGGTGTCACCCAAACCCAAACCCAAACCCAGTCAATTCGGGTTTCGCCCGTTGACTTGGGTTTGAGTTCGGGTGGGTCTCACGGGTTTGGGTTTTTCTGCCATCCCTATTTCTGAATGAATAATTGTGAAGGAGGAAGACTCTATTTATAGTTTTACAGCTGGGTTTGAGCTTTTTCTGCGCATCCATCGCACCAATCGTGGCCACGATGACGTGTAATTTTGCCTCATCGTGGCCACGATGGATCCTATCGTGGTGCGATGGAAGATTTACTCGGGATTTTCTGCTTATTTTTCAAGTCATCATCGTGTCACGATGGTAAAGATTTTTAGCAAATTTTCTTCAATTTTATCCGTCCTCATCATGGGTACGATGGTGCGCTGCTTTATTCCATTTTTGCCCTTTTTTGCTGCTTTTTCCACTTTTCTTGCTTCTGGTCCTCGTGTCTTCACTTTTCACGATATTTGCTTGCTTTTGGTCTTTATTTACTATAAAATCTACTCTAATCTACTACTAAAAACGTCATATAATTGGCTGTCATCAACATCTCTCCTCAAGAGTGAGTTTTTCCGCCTCCATGATCCATCATCACTCACTTATTGTTCCCCTAGCCGGACTCTGATATCATTGTAGCACCGTGAAGGGGAACCTCATTGGATTGAATCCACACATTGAACATTGAGCAAACTTAATGTACTCTAACACCACATCCTTACTCAAAACCTTAATGCGTCGAATTTACAGATACTCTCACTTATATAAAGTGCTCAATTTCTACTCTTCCCACCAATAAAAAACTTTTTACTCACATTTGATATCTCAACAATACTTTAAAACAAGCTCACCCTTAAGTTGACAGCATAGCAAAATGGAACAACAGATTGTCGAGAAATATTTGTATAAGCACAAGTATAAATGATTAGTTTTAGGCACACTCACATAAAGAATAAAAATATCAAAGAGAAATAATTAAAATAATATTAATTGATGTGACTTGGTTATTTTTCTTTTATTTTTTTAAATAAATTCATGTATGTGTGCCCAAATAAAATTAATTTGGGTTTGTGTCCATATAAGAACCCCTCCAGATTGTCTCTAAGTAAAATGGGCTTCATCTCCAAACCTTTGAAATTTTCTCATCCCACCCACCTATTTTCTCGCACACCCCCAAACTTCATAATTTGCCCTTGCTATGTTGATTTCGGGAACTACGAACCAAACTTTTACGAGTTCTTAAAAGTTCGGTTCGTAATTTCCGAAGTCAACATAGCAGAGGCAAATTAGAAAGTTTGGGGATGCGCGAGAAAATTGGTAGGTGGATATGAGAAAATTTCCAAACCTTTATAACTACAGATTCTGTGGCTCTAGACAATTGGAACCGTTGATGGCCTTATAATTACCCTAAACGAGGCACTATGTTCAAATATTCCCCTACAAGGATCCTTCTGAATTTATAATAATTAAATAAAAACATACAAAGTTCTATGATGATGAATTAATGGTTAAGTAACATGACATTGGAAGGAAGATACTATATAGTATATACATAGGACATTCCCTACGAACATGTCAATGTGAGGTCCCATTTACCCAAAAACACGATGCCGAAAGGGTGTATGCTTCCTTGAGAGGGAAATCATGGTGATGAAGCAGGCCTGAACTGAACTTGACATCAACATGGGACAACCTGTTATTGCTCCAACAAATCATTTAACTAATTCATACTCTTGTACCTTTTATGTGTTTTTTACTCCATCCTTGTCTCCTTTACTCATTTTTCTTGCCTCTCTGCTCTCCACTCAATTATTTTACTATTAAACAATAAACACTACCCTAATCATACTCTATTTCTTTCTTTTTTATAATAATAATAATAATCATACTCTATTTCCAATTGTGTTTTGGATCACTAAACCAGACAATGTTAAACACTATTTCATTTTTTCTATTAACGCTTATCCAGACATCTTAATATTATCTATGATAACAATAACAAGTAATTTATTTGAATTTTACTAGTTACTCCCACATGTCATTAGTATTTTGGAAATGCATGCCACAACCAAATAAATATTTTCTTATAATAAAAGATCGGAGAGAGTATTAGTTTTTAAAAGATGATTTATTTATTTTACCTCTAATAATCTAGTGGATAAATTTATACATTTTAAATATAGAGAATTGTGAAAGTTTTATACAAACTTGAACAAGTGAATGTCAGAGTTCCTATAACTATCAATTAAGTTGTATTTATAATATGTTTTGGACTGGGCCAAGAGCTGGCCCAAATCCAATCTCGCTCAGATTACAGAGGACGGCCCAACAAATTGAGGTCTCCTCGTCCACGTCAGCACATGACGTCACCTCATCGACACGTCATCACGCCATGATAAACGCGTGCCCCTTATACGAGCACGTCCGTTCACTTGAGCTGATCCATTATCCTTATATCGTGGAACGGCTCAACCAGGATATGGGAAACAACTCTTTCCCACAATCACAGGGCATATCTTGGTAGTCAAGTCTATTGGGCCTGCTCAGCACGGCCCATTAGGACGACTTTTGGCCCAGCACTAGGGCAACTATATAAGCTCTCCTATACAGAAGAACCAGGTATCGAATATTCATTCACCCACTCTCTCTCTTTCTCTTGTATTTCTTGTGCCCTTTACTGACTTAAGCATTGGAGCGCCTGTAGATACAACCCTAGGGATGGCAGGAAAACCCAAACCGGATAGACCCACCCGAATTCAAACTCAAGTCAACGGGCAAAACCCGAGTTGATTGGGTTTGGGTTCGGGTGGCACCCGAATATATAGGTGTGGGTTTGAGTAGTATCAAATTCCCACCCGAAACTCATTCACACACCCGTTTAAATATTAAATTACCTATTTACCCCTATGTATTTTGCTCATTTTAAGTTTTTGAATCTTGTACTGTGTATTTTACCCCATTGCCTATTCTGATCAACATGTTAGATCATAATACATAAAAGTAATCAATATATTAACTTAGTAATTTTTTATGAAAATGTGTGGAGTCTATACTTTGAAAATTGAAGATTTTTAAATAAATATTTCTTTAAATAGAATCCTTTAAAATGAACCACTAAAACATTCATCAGCAAACTGCAATCGAGAGTGGGGCGAAACCACTTGATGTCAGAACTGACTCCGAACCAGATTAAATTAGTGGTGAAAAAAATTCATCAACAAAACTTATTAAAACTCGTAAAAAAAAGAAAAGAAAAGCAAGACCATTAAATAATACATTAAAAACATCATTATGACAAACAAATTTCAAATATTATTTTGTAATTCTTCCGGCTTTTTTTTTATAAAAAACAACCCATTTTTTTTATCGGATGTCTTCGAAGGGACAAACAACCCACTTTTAAGATTCGTTAAATAATTAATATATCTACTCTATAAAATAGATTAAATATATCGATTAATCGATAAACCTAAAAAATCAACTATTTTTAATAAATTGGACAAGAGATAATAGCATTTTTTTTTACTCATTTTTGTTTTGTTAATGACAATAAAACACATTATTTGGTTTTTTTAATATTTTTGAAAACATCAATATTTATTCAATTAATTTTAATGCAGAAAAACATATATATACCACATGGTGAGAGAGAGTATAAATTTCAGGCCAGAAGTAGAACACGTGGAATTGAGAAAGAGACAACTAATTAATAGGTGTGAAATGAATGAATATAGAAAATACAGAAATAAAAGTCTGTCTTATTACAAAAAATAAATTAAAATAAGTACGTGTAATAAACTCAATGGGAAAACAGGAAATCATTAATTTCCCCCCAAACAATTCCAAAAAAGTAACTTCAAAAAATAAATTATATTATATAAAATAAAAAATAAAAAATAAAACCACAACACACAGGTCAAGTTCATTTCACATTTGCTAGAAGAAGAAAAAGGAATGTGAAGCTACTGAGAAATAGTAAGAAGAAGAAGATCTTATTCAATGGGTGGAGTGACGTCATCAATGGCAGCCAAATTGGCATTCTTTCCACCAAATCCAGCATCATACAAAGTTGTGAAAGAAGAACTAACAGGTTTATTGTTGATGGAACCATTTCCACACAGAGAAAACGTTGAAGTTCTTAAATTTCCAAATCGTCGAGGAACTGAGATCGTAGCTATGTATGTTCGTCA
This sequence comes from Trifolium pratense, assembly GCF_020283565.1. Classification (NCBI taxonomy): domain Eukaryota; kingdom Viridiplantae; phylum Streptophyta; class Magnoliopsida; order Fabales; family Fabaceae; genus Trifolium; species Trifolium pratense. The sequence goes on from NC_060065.1 coordinate 28,464,665, forward strand.
TCCCATGGCAAAATCAACCATTCTTTACTCTCATGGAAATGCTGCTGATATTGGTCAGATGTATGACCTCTTCGTTGAGCTCAGTATTCACTTGCGTGTTAATCTCATTGGGTGGGTATTTCAATTTTCCCCCTTTTTTATTTTAATTTCGATTAGATTCTGTAGCTGAATTATGGAATGATTTTTTTTGTGTGTTTTTTAGTTTAATCTGTTAGTTGTTTTGTTTCTGTGTTTTGTGTCCGAGTTTAGTGGTGTTGAGTTGACTCAGTCATGGCCATTTGATTAAAGAAGCTTGATTGTATTGTTAAGGTTTGATTTTTCTCGGATTTGATGTTGATGGATTTTTTTTTAGGGTAAATAATTCACTTGTATAGTTAGGTTTGATTTAGTCAAAGACAGAGACTGTTTGGTCCTGCTTTGTTTATGATATGAAGGCTGAGTCATGTATTTTATTTTCTGTGGTTCTTGTATGGTTAGAACTTAGAAGATAAGGATTTGAAGGTGGGAGTGTCGTAATTCTATCGTTTTCGTTTATTCAATGTGCTTTGTGTATCAGTCGAATGTTGTGATTGTGATGTTGGAATTTACTGTAGCTTATTATTTGGTTCAATGGTTGTCTCAATGGCCATTCATTTCGTCCATTATTGTTAGTTGTAGCGGGTTTCAAGTCCCTCCCACGCCGGAGTAAAAAACAATTTAGCTAATAATCTAACAAATTTATACTAGCCGACCCTACTTAGTGGGATAATGCTTGGTTGTTGGTTGGCTGTATCTGACAAATTTACTCTAGGGACTTGAGAGGTTTCAATTTTTGTGCAACACAACTTAGACCCTTTTCTTTGGTTCTCATTTTCAGATAGGTTTTTATTTTCTCTTAAAAAGAAATTTAGAAAACACGAGTTAGGTAATTAAGTATACATAATACGGACGAAGGTAAAAGAGCATAAAGTTGGTAATTAGATATGCTCAGTTTGTTCCAGAAATTGATATGTGACATCAGTTAATCTCAATGGTATGTTTCTGCAGGAAATGCATATGGTTCTTGGTCTGCAATGTGGCCAAAACATAAGTTTTAGCTTTTGTATTTGATGATCTTTGTGTTGCCACAAGTGATATTTTTAATTGGTCAGTATAATCAAATTGCTAGTTTCTGAACTTCTCAAATTACCCCATCACGCACTTGTGTTCAATTTTGTGCTTTGTGATTGGTTACATTCAACTTCGGGCTTACAGCAACACCTTAAATTGGGGACCAATAAGCCAATCACAGAGGAAATTGTTAACTTTGTTTGATTAATAACACTTTAGATAGCTTGATATACTAAGGATCACATCCAAACATATAGAGTTCACATACTATTATATTATATTTGCATTTTCCTTATAATTTCAGTCTTATTTTGTCTTTTAAATGGTAAAGTTTTATCGTGCAAGAAATATTATATTGAGGCAGGCACAAATGAGGGAATTCATGATTAGGAATAATGTTTTAAGACTGTACTTGTTAGACCCTTACCTTTTAGAATTAATCTAAAGTACCCCTTTAAAATAGTCGGCTTGTTTATCATGTCTGCTGTGTGCTGTTTGTAATAATTTTTTTTTGGAAGGTATATATATGTGAATTATGTTTTCAAGCATCTTGTTTTTATGCATGCAGATACGATTATTCGGGATATGGACAGTCGTCAGGGAAGGTAACTGCCTTACATGCTACTTTATGGTTTATGTAATTGTTTTGTTCTCAGCAGACAGAAGTGTAATGAAAAATGGATGTTTTTCACAGCCGAGTGAGCACAATACTTATGCTGACATCGAAGCTGTATATAAGTATCTTGAAGAGAACTATGGTGCTAAGCAGGAAGACATAATTCTTTATGGTCAATCTGTTGGGAGTGGTCCTACTGTGGATCTTGCTGCTCGTTTACCACGACTGAGGGCTGTTGTTCTCCATAGTCCTATACTATCGGGGTTGAGAGTGATGTACCCTGTGAAAAAGACATACTGGTTTGACATTTATAAGGTTAGATTTTTCATTATCCTATATGCTTGATGTCCTTTGATGTGAGAATCATGTATTATGTAACTGAATTTCAATCTGTGTTGTTGATGTAGAACATTGATAAAATCCCATTGGTGAAGTGTCCAGTGCTAGTAATTCATGTAAGTTTTCCATGATTATTGTTTTGGATTTTCCTCTGGCTAATATTTTGTCACTTCTGTAATTTCTGTGGTTACCGTCAGCATGTAATGGTATCCAATTAACAATGTCTATAGTGGTGGTGGGTCTTAACTCGGTGCTTACTTAGTATACTAACTTGGTGTTCGTAGTGATAAATATAATCTCTTTTGTAGGAGTACAAGCAACCTGCATAATGTTACTTAAAATCAGC